>NW_024067379.1:0-40694 GCF_015039405.1 Cantharellus anzutake | reverse complement strand
GTTCCATACGTGATCTTCTGCATTCCAAACTTCGGGTATTTGATGTCATAATCAGATCAAACCCAAAGGTGCATAGAAACACACCATATCGGGCGCGTAAGCCAATGGCACGCAGAAAGACGGTAAGAGGTTCGCAAACTCTCCACAGCGTCCTTTCCTGCTTTTCATAGGGATTCCAAGGAGCTATCGGTGGGAGGGTGTTATTAGAGGGCTAGAAATAATTGGAGGGACAACTGAGCTGACTTATATCGTGGAAATCGTGACTCGGTTCCGCAGTTTGGACAGCATGGACCTCCACTCTTCCTGCACCTCCTTGCTTCTCCTCAGCTGACCGGGGGCCGTCCATTCGTCTCATTTTCATCTTGACTTTCTTGCCGGTCGGTTGTCCTTTATCGTCAACCTCCTCCTTACACAGCGAATTTGTACATAGCATGGGGTCAACCCATTCCATAAAGTTCGGCTTGAACCATTTTATTAACGCTTCAGCAAGGGCGTCATCGAATGATGGAAGGGGAGTCAGGGAAGATTGGATTTCTGACGCAGTGTTATATAGTTGATCGATCGGAACATGTGTCAATGCAAGCTCCTGGTATGCATTTATCCCAGATCAGTAAGGTGGTCCGCGAGGGAGGCTGGATAACAAATTCACCTGCATGTCTTCTCGCTCGTACTGATCCATTTGCTCATCACAATTGATAAGCGCCTGTTCAAACGGGAATTTTTGAGCGCGAGCGGGCTGTGGAGGTGGAGGGGAGGAGCACTTTGAGCCAAGGTTTGCCCCTAGGTGCTTGTGCAGCCCACAAGACGACAAGTGCCATGAAGGGCTTTAGTTGCGTTGGAGCCGGTGGTTTAGGAGTCGAACACACTGAACCAAAGCCATGACATGAACATTCGGTTATGGGTACTCAGCACGTGGAATAGACCACTCACTTGGGCCGGGAACTTGCCCTAAGCAGGAAATCACTTACAACTCTCTGAAGCCCAGCATTGTCCATCTGCGACCGACAAGCGCCAGAGTCGCACTGCCACCACACGGCACCTTCTCGAAGATGTCTTTTTTGGGTTCAAATGCGCCGGGCAGCGGAACCCCCGGTATGCGCGTTCAAATGTCTCAGTGTTCTCTAAAGGCTTCATACCTTTTTTCCTATTTCCCTAATTCACAGACCAAGCTATGCGAAAGCAGCAGCTAATGGACCAAGTCCGGAGAGAAATGCAAACCCAGCATGCACAAGCCTTAATGGAGGTACGCGTAGTGTTTGTTTGTGAGTCTCTTGTGATTCTACTAACTATTTGAACCCGTTCTAGAAAATTGTGCGTAGGTATTGATTGACCTGCTGAGGGAATAAGACCTTGAAATTTTCATCAGAATGATAAATGCTTCCAAAAGTGCATCACAAAGCCTGGAGACTCCTTATCCACATGGGAACAGGTACCGTCCAAATATATACTCAGTGGCGTACTTGTTTTCGATGCGTATACACGCTAGGGTTGCTTGGGTAACTGCATGGATCGGTACATGGATGCATGTACGTTTCACATTCACTGCGTTCATGATATGCGGCACCTGTTTGCTTACCAAAGGCTTTCCCAGTCAATATTGTTAGTCGAACCTATGTCTCGAGATTAAGTCAGGAGGCTTCCAATTCCTCGAGTTCTTCGCAACGGAGAGACGACGAGATCTAGGGCCCCCAGTGCATTCGTGGTGGGTTTCGCCTACTCTGCCTGGCCTTTCAATATCTAATTGACTGCGCGTAATCCGGTCAGAGACAGAATAGACCGGGTCGGACATTGGCAGAAATGTTCAAGCCATTTGTCTCGTCACAAGTATCCTAATTTGTTGGTAATCCCAATTCGGGTTCGACGCGAAGCATGCAGACGGTAGCAAAATGAAATCTAATTGTTGCATATTTAACAACTCGAGATCTGAGTAGGATTGCGTTCAAGTCATAAAGATGAAGAAAAGTAATACAACGCATGAAAAGAATAAACACAAAAAAGGAAGAGCAATTTTATGGTGGCCAAAAGAGACGAAAAATATAACCGTTCCAATCAAAGGGATGGCAGCATTGATGGAAGCGTGTGTCAGCAACGACTGACGAAATGAAACAAGCAGAATTACAATGCGGGAGGGGTATAGGCGAGAAGACGGATCTTCGACCGTTATTGTAAGGCGCTATGAAACACGAAAACGCCAATCACAATGGGGGTTATTTGGTTTTAACTTGATATGGAAACAGGGATTTTGCATGCAGTGATTGCTGTTTTCGTGTTGTTTCGTATCATCGTCATGAGTGCAGGTCGTTGCAGGACCGAAACGGAAACGAAGGTGATAACATCCAAGAACGGAAGCAGATTTGCATTCTACCTAAACTATCTCGAGGAGGGAATATGCTGGTTGATCGCTGAGCAGACAGGTTAGTACCAGTGAAAAGAAATGTAGAGTCGTGAAACGCACCCCGCGACCAAGTCAATGCATCTGATGTTGTCGCTGCTTCAAAGTACAATATAGCCTTGTTATCCACGAGGCGCAAGGTACTTCCGTGAACGACGCTTGCAGGTTGTAATGACGTTTGCATTCGAAGGACGGCCCAGAGGTCATAGGGACAAATCGGATCTTTCCCTTGAGAAGGGTCCTTGCATAAAACTAACATGTCGTTGCAAAGCAACGCAACGAGCGGTCGGGGCGTTAATTCTGGTGCGAGGCACTCTACCTGCACGAGTGTACGTTCTCCATCAGGTTTAAACACCTCTGCGTAAGTCGCCGACTTGCGGACAACTCTCGACAAACTCAGGTGCCCGTCCATAATGAGACGTCTTCCAATGAATCAATGAGCTTCCAAGTCTCAAGAAGTTCAATAATATGCACACCTATGAGGCTGTACCAATGGGCTGGGGAATTTCCCGCGAATCTTCGCTTGCCAATTGATCAGCTTTTGGCGGGCCTCAGCCTCCCTCTTTCCTTCATTCATGTTATCTGCAACGGACGAAATGTCTCGCAACGCAATCTCCAATGGATCCTCAAAGGCAGAGTTTTTGGGAGGCGTACAATGAGAGAGATTCTCGAGCTAGCGAGAATCATGAGTGTTGACTAAATTAAAGTCTTCAAGGACACTTACGAAAAGCTTATAACGCGGAATACGTTGGACTGGAAGTAATAGATAGGCCTGCAAATCCATCTGGGAGTGCCTAGGGTTCACACGCGACCGTTTCATGAAGGCCTTTATGCGTTTCCTCTGACTCGTTGTCAGGGGAGTGTTATTGGCGGCTGGGGTGTCGGGTGCAATACCAGCAACGGCAGACATGGTGAGTCCTAACCCTACTATGTTTGTTGCCCCTGCAGCTGGTGTGATGTTGCCTGTGGGTTTCTCATTCCACTTCCGAAGTCGGGCCACAGCGTTATCAAAATTACTGAAACAACCCAGCGTAAGTGCACACGCGTACGACTACGTCCAATGGGGCACTTACTTGATGTACGTCTGATACAATCGCATGAAAGCGGCTTGAGATACAAACACCATAGCAATCTGACCTGCGACGCCAGAGGATATCTCGCCAGCGGGGTCTTCCGACGTCTCCTTCAGTGGAGCAATTGCTTTCTCCAACGCCGGCAAGAATGCATCCTTGTGGAACTGATACAGTGATTCTAGTCCGTTGAATACAATGCGTCGCTCGGTCGTTGGAATGACAGTCTCCTTGTTCGACTGGGTTCCAAATGCGCTCGTAATATATTCTGTGGATGGTTTCACATAGATGTCAATCAGTTCTTGAAGCTGTGAGACGTAAGTACGTTCCGTCCTAGAACAGAATAGAAAATTGTCAAGAGTCATCCGCAATACAGTACGGTCTGGTGCTCACTTGACAATTTCCTTGACGATCTCTGTGCGTTTGGCCTTATCCTCCTTACACTTCCGCTCTTCAGTATTCCCTGCAGAGCCGCCACTCTCCGTGGTCGTGATACTCATAGCGCCATTCCGCAAGCTAGCCATGGACTGCTTCTTACTAAGTTGCCCAGAAATCGACGAAGGCTGCGACGAAATAGACACAAACGAGCTCTCTGAAAACACTCTGGAGTCAGAGTTGAGCGTCGGTCTCCGCTTCTGTGCACTGTTCGTGGGAGAATTAGGGCTAGAAGACGGTGTTGGACTACTAGGGATTTCAGGAACGATAGGCCCGTTGAGATCCGAGAGATCTTTCAGATACGCCATGATGGATCGCAAAGCTCGTGCATGTGCCTCACGTCGTCTCATGGCTTCAACTTCCTCGTCCAAGGGTGTCATCTCAGGCAGAGGGGGTACAGGAGGCACTGACAACACATCTTCGGCAGGTGAAGCGCTGCCATTGACCGCAACCGCATCGGGAACGAATGGACCAGGACTAGGAATAGGAATGTTCAGTGGTTGGCCATTCGAAGCTATGAGGTTGAGAGGGAGGAAGCTTCGTCGTCGCTGTGCGCGATGAACAGGAGTTGCGGGTGATGGGGGCGCCAGTGTAGTAACTAGTTGCGCTAAAAGTTCCATACTTTGCTTTTTCTGCAGATTGGGCTTTGGAGGCGGCAGCGGCGGGGGCACAGGAAGCTCCTCTTCCTCCTCTATGAGCACTTCAGACATGGTAAGTGATGGGAGAGGTAAAGGAGCCGTGGGCCTGAATTGTGGCAGCATCGGAGTAGCAGTCACAGTTGGTACTTCGAGGGGTGCAAAAGGCTCTACTGAACCAGGATCTCGTAAGAGATTAGCGACCGGAAATTCAGGAGAAGCGACCGTGTGAATGGGCAGCGCAGATCGGGCAGACTTCGGAATAGAAGCTAAATCTGTGGCACTCTGAGCGCGCGCAAACGCAGCACGACTCGAGTCCTTTGGGGTACTCCCACTTCGCATCCTGCTCATGCTCATCTTCTTCAGGAAGCCCCATTTCTTTGTCTTGTCAGCCTTTTCTCCATCTGGTGAGGTTGGTTCTCGAACATAGACGGACTGCGAGGTCAAGCGTGCACTAGCTGTGGAATTTGATGGGGCCCCAACCTCGGACCACATAGAAACTGGGACGCGAGACCTATCCGGACGGACAGCGACGCGAGGAAGACTGTCAAACTTTCGCAAGCGCGAATCCAAACCATCTTCAGGTTGCGGAGATTTTGAGGTTTTTGGAGCAGTCATCCGGGAGAGCTCATCTGCGCTTTTCATACGTCGAATGGGGCCTCGGCTGGCCGTGGAGGTGGGTGTTCTTGGTTTCGAATCTATTGCGTCCATGTCATCCGATTCGTCAGTAGGATTAAGAGCTGAAAGATAAGCCCCAACTAGTGAGACAGAAGACACAGCTCCAGCACCAGCAGTGGATGGTCGGGCCGGTGCCCGGGGTCGTGCTGAAATCATCTCCACACCGTTCTGAACTGGCGTAGACGCTGCATAAGCGGAAGAAGGGGGGCGCGACCCTGTAACTGAGTAAAGAGATGGTTGAGCACCTCTACGATAAGGAGACGTCATGGACATGGATCGCCTAAGTGTCGATTCTGGCACTGACGGGCCACCCAGGGAAGGAAGGGGTGTCTTGGGAGGTGATGAAGGGGCCTGAGCTTCCTGCTGTACATCCGGTGCAGGCGGAGTGTATGCTTCTGGAGAGAAAATCGCATTTGTAGCGTTTTGCGGGCTGTTGGTGGGATATGCGGGGGTCATAGGGGAGCTATCGCTAGTGATAAGAGGAGCAATGAGAGATGCCCAGGGCTCTATGAATGGATTCCCTTCTAAAAGCAATGTCTCCAGAGAGGACAGAGTGCATAGCCACGACGGTAACGAGTAGAGCCGGTTTCGTCGAATGCTAAAAGTATGCAAGGCAGATAGAATAACCATTGATTGAGGAAGCGCTGTTATTCCAGTACTGTCAGCAATGAGCACACGCAATGACTTTAGCTCGGAAAGCCACGCGGGGAGTACTCGAAGCGGATTGGCTGCAACGTTCAATTCTTCGAGAACATTGCAGGACGCCAATACGGGGGGAAGTGCGGGGAGCATGTTGCAAGATATATCCAAGGCAAGAAGTGTATTTGGAATGCTCAAAAGAGCGGAAGACAAGAACACAGGCATCTGGTTGGGAGTCGATGAACCAGCCAATAACAGATGGGTCACACCTGCAAAGATCCACCGGTAAGACACAGGGAATGATATACATGGAGATTGTGTGCGTACCGGAGTGTATGATCAGGGAGTCGACGGATTTCCCTTCACCACGGACTATCAACCCCTTCCCTTCTTCAGCCATAACAATTGCAGCGGTACGTTCAGCCTCAACGTCATCCTCATCAACGTCCTCATCGTCATACACATCGGTTTCACTGTCCGTGGGCACGTCATATTCTTCCCGCTCATCAACAGCACTCCAGTCGTAGCTCGTTTGGTTGTTCAATCCTGAGGCGTCACCAACTGGTCGACCAAGAGACGAACCCGACCACCGCTTTGGATCACTGGGTTGTTGACCGGATACTGAAGTGAAAGACGATGCAGATGCAGAGTGGCTCAAATGAGCCACTTCGTCCGAGGTGAGAGCGAGCCCCACAGCGTCCGCTGGATCCAGCTCTCCAGAAACATCTGCTTCCCCCACCTCATAGGATGTATCTGAGGGGTATAGTGCGGACATGGGCCCACGACGGGAGTGGTCCTCTGAGGTATCGTAATGGTCGCTATTCCGGAGCCCATATGGCGGGTTCGTGTATGCCAGTGACGAACGCGTTGAGGCCGAAGAGGACCCTTCGGAAAAAAGTGAGATTGGTGGAGTCATGGTCATACCACTCTGATGATAATGGCGTTGTCGTTGGTGGTAAGACGGGTACGGGTCTGGATACAAATTAGGGTCTGGTAATTCGGGAACAACCAGCGGAGTTGAGAGCATTTCCACAAGACCAGGAGCGCTATAAACAGTAGCTTTGGCGTTCTGAGGGATGTATCTAGGAGGCATAGGGGGAGCAGGGGAAGGAACACGGTTCTGAGGACGCGGTGAGGTTTCGGACGCAGAGCGGTGAAGCATTGTTTCGTTTTCGGCTGCAGAATCTATTATTATTGGGGCCGCTGATTCCTCCTCCTCAGGTAAAAAGAAAATAGGGAGAGAACCCCCTTCCTTACGAGGCGAAGATCCAGAAGGATAAGATGCGGGCGTAGGAGCTCGAGGACGCGCTGATTGATGGGTTGATGTCAACGGATGGGCAAGGGTGTTCTCCAAGTTTTGACTGATGAAACTGTATGGGTCGACACCTAAAATGCGGGTTATCGATGCGGGTGAGTGAACCGATTAGAAGAGAGATATTCTGGCAAAGCTGGAAGTGGGATGGATTTCTGACGGAAGGTCAACACACGATTTGCCAAACGCAGAAGCGCGCTCGGCCGCTGGGGGAATGATTGAAGAGTGCCCTCAAGGCTTGCGTCAACAGAAGAAAGAGGAGGCAAACGATGACGGGCACAGAAGGAACAGCGAGGCAGAAGCCTGTTGCCAATCCGTTTCTCGTCAGGTTGCAACTTCAGGGTTGTTTCGGGAGATTCCAGGGACTCAAACAAACGTTGAACTCACCAAATTGGGACACGTCCTTTGCATTATTTTCTTTGATGGGAAGTCCTTCCGGACCCAGAGGACAGCTGAGGATGGGACTGCCACCGGGTAGTGGACGGGCCAGGAGCGTTGTCGATGAGTCTCGCTGATTGCCTTCTTCGAAACGAATGGTTGTTGGAGACGACGCGTCTGCACGAAGTGAGGCGAGAAGGGCGATGTGATTTTGCATGGCCGAGCCTACACCCACGTCTTGAGTCGCGTCGTACGCCGGAGGTGGTGACAGGATGCAGAGTGGGGATATGGGACTCCGGATCGGACAGCGACAATTGCGTGAAGGAGATACCAGCTGTCCAACAATCAACTATTGTGCTTGATGTTGGACAGATGTAACCCCCTCAGCGCCAGAGGCAGTAATGAAGGTGGTTGCACGCTTGAAGGGGGCTGGGGGAGGAGAGGGCAGAGGAGCACCCCGTAATTATTTTTCTAGGCTTGCTAATAATCCCGTCACACGAATAATCCTGATTCCTTCTCGGGAAGGATTTGAGAAAAGTCATTTCAATCCCCCATATATTCCATCAAATATGTCACTGAATAAATTACAAATTTGTGGCCATTCACCGCAAAAAACAAAATCAAATCTATTGGTGGGTGTCTGGTCTCATGATGCACGCAGTTTTAGACTCCCCCAAAAAATTTCCAATCGATTGTGGCCAGAAAGCGCAACGGAAAGGTGCAAGTGCACTCGGTCGACTCCACAAACTGATCGGCTTTCCCAAGGGTTAGTCATAAGAATCGAGACATGACTTTGGGAAGCCCATGATCTGCATTCCCTCACGTAGAAAATTTTCATCAAGAGTTCCCATAACAGCTCTCAGCGACGCCTCGGGTAGTGCATCGTCAACATCCATGAGCCGCACGGGGATTGCCGTCGCCAAAACAACTTCAAGAAACAGCCGACGCAAGCCAGCATGTTCAATCTTGGTAAAAGGTCCAGAGATCATGCCTCTCGTTGGATGGTTCACAATGAAGCAAGGGCACATGCGTTGCCGCAATTCCAGGGTGTCCTAATAAAAAGAAAGAGGCAAGGTTTAAACATAATGAAATCCTTGTCCCTCGTCGTCATGGCGCTGGCGGCTCGGAAAGGGGTAACAGTCCCAACACTATTGGGCTCACCTGTGAGCTTAACAGACCGCGCCGTCTTTGACACACGTGAAGTATGAATAAAAGAGTGGTCTGACGGCGAGAAGTCGGTTCATCAGTGCAGTGAGGGCATAAAATGCAAACTTGATTACCTCTGTTGTCGGCAGGTCCTTGGTCCCCAATTCCCAGATGAAACGTGGTAAACCCAGAATCCATTTAACAAAATCAGAACGTGAGGGCGAGTTGGCCCCCAGATTAAACCGACCCCGATACATCCGTTCGGAACTCACCTGAGGACAAAGAACGAAAAAAATGGTCTGTTTGAGTGTCTGAAGATTTGATGGGCGTTTGGCCGCGGATCGAAGAACTCACAAGGCACAATCGGGCAATGAACTCAATTGCTGGTCGTTTCACCGCAGACATCGAATTCGTCCGAGAACCATGCTCCAATACAGCCGCAAGGACTCGATCAGCGATCGTTTCCGTTTCTGTCCCCGAAAACCAACTGTCGCTCATGCTGGCTTGCTTTGAGTTGATAAGCGACCACAGGGTCGGGAGCAGTGAAATGTACGCCGTCGCCGACAGCGGTGTTCCCATCGGCCTCGAAGAGGTGACTCTCTAATAACGGCGGAATCGGCCAAGTGAGAACAATAGGTAGCGGAAAACGGCGTAGTACGTACTGTACCCTGTAATGCCTCAACAACATAATCTCCAACACGATCTTCCTGTATTAAAACTTTTGCATTGGCTTTCGTAAAATCATTTTTACTTCCTCGGGAGGCTCCCGAGCTGGATGTCACATATAACGAGGTGAGTTCGCAGTTCACTAAGCCCAATTCTTGCAATAGCTGTTCGCTCTGTAAGCCAATACTTGTCTGAGCACATGGGATGCAAGCATACATTGTTCCAAGAATACGCACCTCAGAACCACAATCATGAATTGTCTCGGCATGGAAAGGGAAGTATGTCGCCATATACCCAAGGAGCGTTCGAAGATTGTCGAATACTTGAATATCCGGCCGGTTCTGAAGTTCAGGCGTTTATATAGGAGAGGACCACGTTAACGCTAAGATAGATGACCCACATCTCTACCCAATAGGACCACATACAACGTTCTTGCAATTTGGCCCACCACATGCAAGAGTCCCACGTTGACTGGATCAAAGGGAGTCCGCATACTCGGGGCGAATACCAATGGGGCAACGTCAAGCCATGTTGCAACGAGAACAGGGTGCAACTTAATGGCGAGTTCCTTCAGGCAATGGGTTAGATCAACGAGACGCTGTTCGGTGTGTACCTACTTCTACTGCATTCTCCTTATGCGGATCCCGGCTCAAGTTGTCAGCGCAGGCACTCTGAATCGTATCCAAGCTCCATTCTCCGAGCCCCGCCTCGTCGACAAGAGAGAAATTGGAAGGGCAACAGGAGTTCTCCTCAGTGGAAGAATCCTGCTCCTCCAACGCAACAGGGATCCATCGGGAGCTCCTTCCCTTCCGCCGACCGCTCACTGTCCGTGTGGGAATCGAACGGCTCGCGAATGATTGGAAGGATGCCCGAGTTTCGAAGGATGAAGCAAAATACCATGTAGGTGTCTCCGACCAACTTGTGGACCCATTGGACATATCCGCATCGCTGGCCGCATCGGGGCTCAAGCTGACCCTTAAAAAGTTTGAGAGAGACTTGAGAAGAATTGATTTCGACTAATGTTTGCGGGTCAGAGTTGCTGGAATGATGCGTCAAGACGGTGCCTACACTTGTGGATAACATAAGACTGGACATGGAGCTAAAGGGACCCTTCTCTGCAGTCATCGTAATCAATGTCATCAAGAACCCAGAAATCGATGTCCTGACCTTCAGGCTTGGATTTGATATCTAATTGTGCCAAATACCCATCAAGTAGCCTCCTTCCATGCTGAACGTTCCCCTTTGACGATGATTCGTCTTGTGCATAATGGGCTGAATATGAACCAGAATTGGATGGCCCGAAACAACCGCCGACCACCTCTTCTGGAATCACTTCAAGGAACACATCGAGAAGTCGGACAGCATCTATCCGAACCTCAGGGAAAATGTGAGAAAGAGCAGATGCTGTGAATAGCATAAGAAGTGGCATGTGAGGCTTGAGGCTACTCTATTGAATGGATATCAGGTCACCCCCGGAATATCCCGACAGGCCACTTGCGTACCTTGGGGATGATTGGGAGGAGCCAAGACAGGAAGGAGATAAGAGCATTCCGTACAGATGCGTCCTATACGAACGGGTATGAGAAAACCAAATCACCCTCACTGTTGAGTCATATTTACGTCGTCGGATATAAGTTTTACACAAGCGTTGATGAGAGTTCCCAGCGAGGCTGTAATGATAGATGGGTTTTCGCTCAGGATTTCTCTAAATCCCCGTAAGGTATCTGCAATGGCGTCAGACGATGAGGTACTCAAATGTTCCAACGTACTCACCAGCTCGAACCCCAGGACTATAGTGACGGGCATGAGTAACTAGCTCGTCAAACGTCAGATTGCGACGTGTCTTCGGTATGTCGTCACCCTTTCTGACGGTTATGCTTTGTCGGGGTAGTGCAATAGCTGCCCTAACAGGTGAAAACAATCCAATGAAGCGACTCAATAATAAAACAGCTCACTCTTTGCTTTGAATGACGTATCCGTAGCATTGCTTGCAAGTTTCTTTCCCTTCCCCAATTTGAGCTTCGTTTTCTGGACCGCATCATCAGCAGGCACCCGAAAGATACCTTTGATCGAGCATACCTTAAAGTCAGCCTGTTGTCCTTTCTTCCCTTTTGAGCTTTTCGGCATCACCGGAGCCCGTGTAACAGATATCTCAACGAACAAAAGCACCAACAAGGGCGCCTAAAGGTTGTGGCCCCGTTGTCGGTCACACGTGATCAAACGCCGCACCTTCAACGGAGTTGGCCGAGTTCAATACATACGTATTGCCCTAGTCACATTCATGTCCTCGTGAATCGGCCACATATGGAAGGTGTTCCCTGCCGAGTCCCACGACGCAAACAGCGAGGGTTGTGCCAGAACGCCTTATTCGTATATTAGCCGTCCCCTACACATACATTCCGATATAACGGGATGCCTATGGCTACCATGTGATCACGGGGTCGCAGTTGCAACAGGGATTTTTTTCTACACCAGTGCAAATTGCTACAATTTACGCACCCTGAAGAAATGCAACACAATTACCACTCGCCTAACAGGTACTAGAGTGGGAACTCGTGTCGGCATTGGCCTTCCTTGTGTTATCCATAAAATCCACCACGAAAACCCCCCAAAATTTAGATATTGAGACTGTTCCTTTTGTGCCCCAATGAGGTCGTTGGCAGCAGAGGCATGACGCAGTCGCGATGAAAAGGTGGTCCGTATTACGTCCTAAATGAGGGTCAGGACTGTTATCGCTAGAAGACTGGGAATTATGGGCACGGACCACCGAAGGAACGTGCACCCTAAAAGCTCTTGGGGGTCAAATTTTCGCAAGTCACATTTCCCTCAGCATTGATTCTCACTACACCGCTTCTTTCAGGCAGGCGTTCGCACGAGATCTGCACAAAATTAATCCCAAAAATAGGGTTTCAATAGTTACAAAGCAGTCCGTGTGTGGCCGTGTCAATACGTACCCGTCGACCTGTGGCTTTTCTGCCTCTATATCGTAGTTGTATGCATATATTAGATATTCCCCAGTGGTTGCGGAAAATGCTTTGCAGAGCTAAATACAAGTCTTATGGTAGATGGCCCCCAAACTACTCACATTGTCTTTCCACCCCTGCCCGGCCCAGCTAAGTCTCTTAGTGGACTCCCAGGGAATAGATTTCACTATCGTCAAACCATCTGCAACGCTGAACCCTGACGTCGAAGGGCTGGAAGGAATTCACAGTTCACACTTCCCCTCATTGTCAGACAGGGAAGTTCGCATTGGCGAAGCCGAAATGGTACTCAAAAACCCGCCATTAGTTTCCCCAATGTTGACCTGCTGCTTAACTTGTTGATATCTGAATTACCAGTCTTAACTCAAAATGATAGGCCCTCGTCCATTCGATGGGGAGAACATGGAGGACGCCAGTTGGCTCTCATGAGCAGTTATGCACCCTAAGAACGCATCAAGGATGGGAGCGTAGTCCGGATTCCCCAGTAACATTGGGGTACTCAAGAGTGGCTCTGAAAGCATCGTATCCCGCCTCAGGCTCATTGGATAATTCAATTACGTTGTGTGAATCCAATCCAAGTTAGGGATTCAATGTGTCTGACCAAGTAACAACCGGGGTCAGAATACGGGAACTGCCCGCAGTCAACCCCGCTCGATGTCGACAATAGCGTGACTGAAAGCTGTCAAGCATAACGACAAGACAATCAGGTGTAGCGTGTATAATTGTGTATTCGATGGGAAACCGTTTATCCACCATGGAAATACTTTGCAACGGAGCATCACACCTTAGTGGGCTGGGGGAGCATTGAATGAGCATCAGCGGGAGGTGCACGGTGCAGACACTCGCCTGCAGGAGTCCTAGCAATGTAGTCGATTGCTGCCAAAAGGGAGAGGTCGCAGTCAATAATATTCCTCAATGTTGACTGAAGAAGTTATACCTTGCTGAACACTCTTTATTTGGTCAGCCTCCTCATCTGGAATCTCGATGGAGAACTCCTACGAAGCAGCGGTATAAGTAGTGGGGAATGAAGCGGGTGGAAGCACTTGCCTCTTCGACAGCCATGACAACCTCAACAGCATCTAAGCTGTCAAAACCCAAGTCTTTATCGAATGAGGCGCTCGTGGTCAACTTAGTTAAGATGCACCCTTAGCTTGACCCTCTATCAGTCAGCAAAAATACCCGCCACACCTTCTCCGGCTGAACCTTTTCAAAAGATTGGATAACATTAAGAACGCGCTTTTCGATGTCTTCTCTCGACAAGCTAGAGGCCGAGTATGCCCGTCTAGCAAACGCCAGAGGGAGAGCCCTTATGGCAGGGCGTGCTATTGCTGCCGAGCGGGCAGCTGAGAAAGCAGCATGGACTGGTATACGAAGACGAAGGAAGGATGACATTTTTAAGAACGGCTGAGAAATGTGACGAGAAACTGCACGTGACTGCCCAAACTCTTTACCACCCTTGGCTTGACCAACTCCAGAGTGAACACCTGGGTCCATTATGAAGCATGGAGTCGCGTTTAGAAAGCTTTCAAGAACAAGCTCACACCGCATGCTTATGTTAAGGTGGCTCATTCGTTTGTGCATATCATGCATTGTTTCCATGACCAAGTTACCAGAAACATGGTGACCTCTCTTCTCGAACATGGCCAGATCAAGACCACTGTTGCAAAAGCGAAAGAGACCGCTCGATTAACCGAGAAAGTGGGCATATATTTTAGGCCTCCATCGGATGTTGCTGAAGTGTCCTAGATGATTACTCTGGGAAAGAGAGGTGACAACACAGCAAAACGTCAGGCAGAAGCGTTTCTCATGGTGAAGATGAAGCTTTCAACAAATAAATCATTCACTAAGGCAGTGCTATTTGTAGAACCACAGCAAAACCATACCTGTACTCTTTGACACTTACGCTAAACGTTATGCCCAACGGCCCGGAGGCTACACTCGCATCCACAAGTTCGGCAACCGACCCGGCGACAATGCACCTCATGCTATTATTGAACTTGTTGATGGCCCACATGACATTAAGTTTGACCTTACTGCTAGAGCGGTTGGAAGAGAAACTGTTGAACAAAACATTGTTAATGGGGATTTTACGAAACGCCCTCCTGTCAGGCCTGAGTTGGCGCATTCCAGCCCGCTGCGTCCACGCACGGCACTCAATGTATTTAAAGTACTGAGATATCGCTCGGAAGAAGACCGCCGGAAGTTTGGTGAGAGGGCTGCAGAATGGGCTGTGAGTGCTGTGCGAACCAATTTCTGGAGGTCACGTACCTGATATCGTCCTGTGTAGAACCGACTCATAGTAGAACCTCGGTTTTGGAATGGGTTAAAACAGGGGGTGGACCCGAAGCCCATCACTCCTAAGCCTGAGGAACTATCGAAACCAAGAACCGCCCAAGAGCGGGAGGAGCGTCAAAACGGAACTATCTTCGAGGGGAAGATTCACCAAGCAGGAGAGAGGCTCATCGAGATGGCCCCCGTTCTGGGACAATCGAAAGAGCAGAAACCCTTTTCTCCGCTGTCTATCGCCAGCGGCCATTTGGGGAAGCACAACCCACGATTGCCATTATTCTGGAGGCGCAAAATTGGTAAACTAGACGTTTCCGCCTAAACATCAAGGTGTGAAAGTTCGATATTGGGTTACGGAGCTCTCTAATGACCCATCAAGTCCCCATAGCTTTCTGCATTATACTTGCTTATCTGAGGTGCTTCTAGCCTAGAACCAATTCGATGGGATGGTCCCCGTATCTTTTCCGTTATGTTGGACAACCTCCCGTATCGGATTTGCAACACTCATTCATCTTGATTGGTGAATGTGGGCATTGAGGACTTACTAACCGCTCGGAGTGACGAAGGGTTGGCGCCAGGGTGTCACCGGTATTTGCTATCGACTGCTTGTGCAAATCCATTTGAAACAGCTGAAACACCAACATCATGCATGCTTGGTTATAGTAAGAACCGGATTTATGGCTCCTGGCCTCGTGGTGGGCCTCACCCTAGTATTTTCATTGTCACAAAGCTTGAGAGTCAATAGCGTCAATTTGATATTGAATCGCGTGAATTGCAAGCGAGGCTCGACTAGGGCTAAAAGCTACCTAGGTGTCTTGTCAAGTGGCATCCCGTCGAGGTCGACTGAAGAGTTAAACGAGGATGAATACGTAGTCAGGGATCCAGGTACACATGCTGTTAGGGAGCGCGCTCCCAATGAATGCTTAATCATGCACACATTCACGTCAAGCTTTCAGAATCGCAGGGCCGGCACCCCGAAAATCAGTGACTCGTGTATGCGGCAGCTTTGGACTGAATGCAAGACCTTGACATCGTGTTCCCAAAGTGACAAAGGCATAAACAAGTTCTCCGATACGTTCCAAAGTCCTGGTGAACATGAGATTTGTTTGGTGCTTCGGGTAGGCGCGCATCCACACGTTGATACGCAAGGAGGCGAGAAATGACCAAGTTTGTTTACGGCTGTTGCTCCGCCACGCAGCGGTGTTCCTTAGCACATACTTTGGGTGGTTCCTGCAAAGATGCCTGCACCCAATACCTGGGTAGTCCATGTCCCCTGCGAAGGCAATTCCACTAAGAACACGCGTTGAACAGCGGGTGGCATCAACAACTAACAGTGCTGTGTGACCGCGAAGTGAATTGACCCCCGGAACCGAGACAATTTATAAACCTTGCTCCATAGCTTCCTGTTGGTGTTTCCTCCCCCCTCCCCCTTTCGACTATTTCCCGCCTCGACTATCGTCCCTGGCTCCATAAATGACTTCTCACTCGTATCCACTTGAGTTTGATGTCGAGCTCGGTACTCTCGCAATCTCAGCCACTCTCCTTTCCTCGTCAACTCATCGACGCGTCTTAGTAGAGGAACCAATCTCCCCGCGTCCATTCGATTCCACGCCACTATCGGAAACTGTATCCTACACGGTGTTGTCCAGCTCATACCCGACATGGCCGCCAGATTCAACGTTGTCGGCCTCCCCACCGCCACCACGTGCCCCATTCCCCGCGCAAGAACACCCTCCTCCCCCATTTACTGAGGTTCCGCCTCCAGCGAGCGGTCTAACTCAGAGGCAGGGTCCATACTTGGGTACAGAGGCCTCGCCACAGGGATCCGATCTCATGGCCACCGACAACGAGGAGGACCCTCCATTCATGCCACCACCAGCGTACGCTCCCACTGCTGATAGTGGGCCAGAATACACCCGAATAAACGAGAATCCGGAGACTCTGGCGCGATATCTCTTCAGAAATGGATTTTGTAGGTCATCTTCCTCATAATCACTGGCGTAGTGAGGCACTGACTCGGAACTTATTTGCAACTCTTAATGCCGCATTTGGAACCATGGCCCCTATTGCGCGCTATTCACTGGAACCACTCAGTTTTCCCTTTCTTCTGGATACTGGGAGCCTCTATCCTCATCTCGAACCTCAATCCTATACCGCGTCCTGGTGACTTAGCATCGGACGTGAAGACTGAGGCAGAGTACGCACAGGAGTTAGGGATTATTCGCGCCATCGAACTTAAGTGGGCGTGGCGTTCACTGTATGCACTCCTAATCTTCGCGTGCCTATGCGTGATGGCTGTATACGTCTACTTGGCGAGATCCGGCTAGGTCATGCTCAGGAGGAAGTGAAGACCTGTCCTATGACATTCCACGAGCAACAAAATGGTTGAAGATTGCATCAAGAGGTGCTGATGACTGGATGTTGCGCCATTCATTCTATGTGATGATTCCCGGTTGCATTGACGCGACCTGCGTCGCCCATCCCTCTACGCGCGCATGTCGACCCGCAGGAAGACCAAAGGGAGCCGACCAACGATTCGTATTCGCCTCCAGACCCTTCAACCCGTTGAAGCGCATTTGAACTTATAGCTGCTCTCCCAACCCAAATTCCCAGTGCTCCGCCCCTCCCCCCTCGTGTTTTCGATTTGTTCCACCAACTTTTCATCTACCCCTCCATTCGTATCGAAGTCACACAAGCATCGTGTTTTCCCTTACCCATTCAACCCTTCACTCATGCTTTTTGTTCTTCCGCCCGGCATCAGTATTAGTTCAGTACCCCTTTATCACATTCCATATCATGTCGTTCTCTTGCATTCTTCTAAGCAAAGTCATCCATAACAATTCATATTCAGATCGATATCACCCTTAGTAATTCTATCACTCATGTTGTACGTACCTTCACGAATGCCAGTCCCTCTCGCCAAGGGACCGCTTATTACGATGCGCACATTGCCCCTGAGATGGCACAATTGACTTGTGCATGTGCGTATGAGGTGGTACATAGCCAGCAGTCTGCCATTACAGAGATCAGATAGTATAGATCTATCATCCTTGTTGCTTCGTACCGAAGGAGGAATCCGATGGCCGAGGGCGATGCAACTCAAGAAAGCCGATGAATTGGAGTCACTCAAAGCCACAAGCATTTGAGAGAAGGGCTATTGTATGTACATACGTACGGAGTGCGGGAAGTTTTGGGAACCAACAGACGGTGGATTTGGGTTGCTATAGGTGAAAACCAAATTAACGTACAGTGCGTACGCAGTCGCCAAGTCTCCGGAGCCTTGTATATGGTCATTATCAGGAGGGAGCCAACTAAGCGTCACACTAAAAACCTAAGGAACCCTCTCATCGGAAATGAAGAAGTCCGCCACGCTTCGAGCCTTCATCGAACCTTGTGATTTGCTGAACGATGTACGTACACCAATATCTACAGGATTTGTCGTTTGACCTCGCAGTAAGATTTGATGAGAACCAACAGAAAGGACATGAAGACAGTAGGTCGTTCTCACTCCTCCGTGGTTCAAACAAAGAGATGACGTCGGCATGATGAAGTCACAAGGAAATCTGAGGGTGTCGAATTCTGAGAAGGATGATGGATGAGTCGTTCGGTTAAGAAAGAACTTGGGGGGGGGGAGTGTGTTCAAGGGTATCTGCCAATCTAGGCATGACTTCGATGCAAAGGTAGCTGATATATCATCGTTTTGGGGTGCCCACGTACGACTACGGTTATTCGGATTGCGCGCGGGCTCATCCCATGGAACGCGGGGGTCCACGTCCACTGTGCACTGATCACCAGTTCCGTCGGCGAGCGTTTCACTGTGCGCGCGCAACCACGTTCCAGGTTATTGTGACCGACCTTCCTGTTTCGTACTAGTTACTGCAATATGGTCCATATCCATCAGCGTATTCAAAAACAAAAGAGTTCGAGAAACGAGTATCAAGAAAGGACATGAAGAGATCGGGCAAGTCATGAAGGAACGACAAACGCTTGGTCTGAACTCATAAAGGTAGGGTTTTCGCAATAGCGTCTTGGCAAGGGCAACATGATATGTGGTATCTTCTCAAGTCCCCTGGAAATTTGATCGCTGGGAGAAGAGTAAAAGGACCTGATACTGCAGTTGCTGGCCTTGGTGAAGGCACGAAGCACGAGGTCATCAATTGAGTTGGGTTCCGACTATATATGGCGCACACATATGTCATTCACAGGTCAAATGATGAAAGCAATGCGGCGGTTGGTGTTTGGGCGAGTACAGGATGTGAAACGAAGGGGATGAAAACAAGGAGCCATATGTGAGCGACAGAATGCCAATAGCGAGACGCCTGGTCAAAAGGTGGGAAACCGCTGAGGGAAGCGGTTAAAACATGACTTGATAGCCGGAGGCTAATCAACTGTGCGTTATTCTCATCAGACCAATGCGATTATGCTGCTTGTCTGGGCATCGCATAGAAGATGACGTAAGGGGCGTCATGGAGCAATGTAGCCTCGTGGACCAGCCGTTCGGCCCGATTCTAATGGCTCAGAACTGCAGTTCAGTTTGTTTTGCATTAGCACATTATTTCTGGATGGCTGCCAGCTTCCCAGTTAGATGGTGTAATGCTCTCGAGTCCAATCTCGTTGATAGATTCGGCTGAACACGCCCTGAGTCGACATGCCAGTTGTGTATTGCGAAAAATCAGCAAAGTTCAAGTATTCCGCAAGAGCAAGCCACGACACTTGAGGTCTGTTGTCACCAATAGCACCAACGCGATTCAAAACCCGCAAGACCGCGAGCAGCGCGCAGTGGAAAGTAATTAGTACGATAATTTCCGGATTGCACCCCAAGTGCCAAGTCCAAACTACATGTGGCGCGTACCGTAAGCATGCGAGAAATCCCGTTGCGCAGAAACCCAATGTAGCTGGAATTTGTCGAGGTCGAGTTTACTGAATCGCATGCAACAACAATTTTTAGGATTTGTAAGCAAAAACCGCCGGTGGGCCCTCTGTCGCAGAAAATTCATGGAGTCCATTGATCTACTTTTTCCTGGACCTACAGCTCGACACGGGTCAACCGAACATGTTGTTGATTCAATTCGGTGGCGGGCTACACGTGGCGTGGAAATAGCCGGCTATTTCCTATTGGGATCGTTTACTGTAGAAACGACCTCACCAACCGTTCTTTAAATACATCAGGTCTCTCCTTACGCCCTTCTCTTTGCCCTTACCTTCCTTTCAGCCTCCCTAGTCTGCGACCTCCTCAGATCCGCCCGCGAATGTCCAGTTCGTTTGACTCAAGTAGGCGACCACTCGCCGCTGGCACTCACCAATATGACTCGGAGTATGACCTCGTGGAGTCCTATAGTTACACTCCGCGCGCACCTCCAAAGCATGGGACGAAAAAATGGATAAAAATAGGTATCCCGATAGCTGTCATTGTCGTAATTGGTGCTGTAGTCGGCATCATCTTGGCATTGAAGAATCACAAAAGCAGCAATCATTCAGGCCCATCGTCCTCAACTGGCCCCCAAAATCTTGGAGTGTTCTACACCGCGACAGACGCATATGGTCTTCCAGTCTACCCTTCTACGGTTCGTGCTGAGATTGCATTGTCGGAGAGACCCATGCCCATGCGGTTTTGATGTTCAGACGAACTCTGCACTCTTTGGAACTCCCACCTTCAACCCACAGGCAAAGCTCCAGTGGCCAAAAGATCCCTTCACGCCCACAAGCCCTGCACCCACTACCGTCCGCAGCGACCGTCCCCGGTTGATAGCACCTGCCTACAAATGGGTCGCGTTACCCAGTCTGATCCCTCAGGATCCCTACCTGAAAAGCTGGAATGATACCATTTTCCACAATGCCTCTGTTGCGTTGGCTGCAGATCCACTTGTTTATGCCATTGATGGCGGACTGGGTGGGAGTGGTGTGCTCGATGTCGCTCGTCAGATGAAAATGAGAGTCAAGTCCCTCGCATATGCATATCGCATGTCAAACAACACACAGTATGCCGACCGTATTTTTCGGGAGCTTCAAGTAAGCGATTGTATTCCCTGTATACGATATTTGGCATCCTGACTCTTGACTCAACCAGAACGGAGCTGGCAACACAACCAATTCCTTTGGCACTGCTCCAGATAATTGGAATACGGAGCACTTCCTCGATCTCGCCGAGTTTACCGCCGCATATGCAATCGCATACGATTGGTTATACGAGTACTGGCAGCCCACGCAACGCCAGGCGATTATGTGGTCCATCCTCAATCTGGGACTCAAATGGGGTATTCAGGGTTACACAAATTCTTCTGTTTGGTTCGCGTGGTGGCGCCTACCTGGAAATAACGACGGGAACTGGAACTGTGTCTGCAATTCTGGTTTGACAATGGGTGCGCTCGCCATCTTGGGGGATGATCCAACCGGGATGGCAGCGCAGATGCTCGGCCTTACAATACCCAATGCTGTCCAAGGGTGTGCGCTCGCTCCCTCCACTGACGGAACCTGGTCAGAAACGGCGAATTATTGGTGAGTGAATGCGTTTCTTGATCTTGAAGGCAGCCAAGTTGATGAATTTGTCTTATCAAATAATGAAGGTACTTCGGTACGCAGGTAAGTAATCTGCTCACTTCGCAATCCCGGAATGGGCATAAACAGCCATTGGCACCATGTAGGCGCACGCGGAGATGTCGTCCTCCCTCCTGACGGCAACTGGGTCACACTATGGACTCCTTACCGCTAACCCGGCAGCCAATAATAGTGGTCTGTACCACCTCTATGTTACTGGGATGACGTCCCTCTTCAACTATGGCGATTGTGGCCCAAATAAGTACAGCACAACTGCAAATGCGATGATGTTCTATGGAGGTTTCTTTAATATCCCAGCCTACACGCTTATGCAGCGTGATCGAATTGACGCTCCCGAACCTGGTGCCATGTTCTGGTATGATCCCAGTATCAATGGGGCGTTTTGGGATAACCTGCCCTTGGATCACTACTTCGACAACGGACAGGACCAGTGGGCGTCGATGCGTACCAGTTGGACGGATGATAAGGGACTATATGTCGCTATCAAAGCAGGGAATCTTACTGGCCACCAAGCACATGGAGATCTTGATGCGGGCGATTTCGTACTTGACGTCATGGGCGATCGGGTAGCAGGCGAACTTGGGTCTGCAAACTATCTCGCCCAAAACTACTTCTCAAATGAGACGCAGATTAGTGACCGGTGGTTGTACTACAGGAAACGCACCGAAGGTCAAAATACCATCGTTGTGAATTATCAGAACCAAAATGTTTTAGGCCAGCCCACTACCCATTTCGGATCTTCGGGGACTGTCCAGCCTGGAGGCACCACTGTTTTTACACCCCCGAAAGATTCGACGGCTTTCTTCACTGCGGATCTCACACAATCTTACTTCGGGGTGTGAGTACAATGAGTCCTTGGAATCATCATTTATATTCAAAGTTTGTCTTGCAGTTCTGTCAAACGCGGCCTTCGTCTTCTGAATGGACGCAAGCAGGTCTTGCTCCAGGATGATATAACAAATGCCAACGTCACATCCCAGTGGCGTATGCACACTAATACAACAGTGACAACCAGTGGAACAACCGCCACGCTCGTCATGCCAGGCACAGGAACCAAGGTGATCGCAACGATACTGAATGCACCATCAGGCATACAGTTCTCGACAGCTCAACCGGTTCGGTACCCGACTGATCCTCCATTACCTGCTGGTGATGCCAATCAGGATCCATCTAATGATGGTGTGACTGTGCTTATCATTGACATACCGAAGGGTACGAACAGTATTCAGGTCCTGTTCAACCCTCAGTGGCCAGGTATGAGCGGCAGCGACTTCGTCACTCCACCTAGCGTCCCCATCGACCAGTGGACTTTAACGAGCCACAATTAAGTTTTTTTTTTCGTAATCCCGCAGATCTTACCCTTCATAACCTACACCATTCTCTTATTTCTTCCCCTTTGTTTCATGTCCTTTCTGACTCGAGCTGGACGATCAATTGCCTTATTGCCTTTTCTAAATAACTTATACCTTCGCCCACTGACCGCGCATTTATGCAAGCCTTCTTTTCGTTCCTTTATATAGATTGTGAACTATCTGATCTTGCAGTTGTATTCAGCCTTCAAAGAAGAACCGGCCCTTATCACAAGAAGCTCAGAACCCAGTTAAACCTCTTGTCTTTGCATGGGTCCGGCTGTACGTGTAATCGTAAAAGTAAATTCAATTCCTAAAAACTCGGATCCAAGTAGCGAGCTGGTTTTCGGAGTAGATGATCGGACATGAACTCTTTAACCCCGTTCCATGTAACTTATCATTTGTATTGAAAACTGTATTGGGCTGGTCTGTATTAAATGCATTGATTGCGGATTTGTCCGGAGACCGTGATTTTTGAATTGTAATACAGAGGGGTACTTCAGAACAACTTGAAGAGAGGAAGAAACGAGTCAGCCTGAAGATCTGAATTGGCGTTTAAGCTTTGAGGAAGGGGGAGAGATTGGCCTTGAGACCGTGCTCCAGCATGCGCTTGAGAAGGAAATTAATGGACGTAAGATAGGTGCAGTCGGATGCTTCGGTGACTCCAGCACCGCCAGTGAGCAAGCCTGCAAACCTGCCCTTGCCATCGACGACAACGGAACCAGAGTCGCCGAGCTTGGAAAAAGCTCCTGATTTAGAATTGCGAGGCAAGACAGCAACCTCCTTTGACATCTGACCGAGCTGACCCTTGAAGTACACTCTGGTGAATGAACGGATGGTGTTGAGGCGTCCGACGGTGAGGTCAGAGCCATAGCCACGCTTGATGACCATAATGCATGGGTCATTGTGGTGGTCGACGGTCTTTGGGCCAAGCTTCCACATCTCCTCGTCTGAGATGGTGCCATAGAACTTGAGGAGACGGTTTCCCGGATATTTGAACGAAGGCGGGTTGGTGGGGTGAGGGGACATCCAGGCCGTGAACTCATCAATGGGGATGATGGTGCCGAGGTCAATGACGTTTCCAACGAAGTTAGAAAAATCGACTTTGGAATCGTCGATCTCAATCACCGCCCAATCCTCCATGAATCCTTCCTCTCCAACGTTGAGACCGATGGGGGGAGACAGAACAACGTGTCCGAGAACACGGTTTTTCCGGTTCTTCCATTCTCCGGAGACATCCGCAAGGAACTTCTCAAGGGCTCCAATCGCATTCCTCAACTCCTCCAACTGGGGCAGGACCTGATTGCGCTCTGCCTCAGCATCCTCCTCGTCCATCTGCTCAGCATCCTCCAACCGGCGCTTGAAGTGCTCGATGATGACATTCTTGCCACCGATCTCGGACTCGATGGCCAGGATATGATCCTCTATAGCGGCGTCGCTAAACAGCAAGACATTCCTACGGCGCTGGCTGGAGTTGCGATGCCAGTAGAGCTCATTGGGTCCTTCATCGGGGTGGAAGAGAACGTGTCTGGCCGTGACAAGGTAAATCTTGCCAGGGTTGCGGGGGTCGGAGATGAAGAAACCACCAGTTCCCTCGATGAACGGGGTAGCTTCGGCGCAGATGGGGAGACCAAGGGCAGTGGAGCAAGGCTCCCGGGCCTGGGCGGTGGGGTGGGAGGTGGGGACGGGCTTGTACATTTTGAGACCGGCAGAACGGATAACCTCCGACTCTCGAATTTCGACATGGACATCATCGATATTGTAAGCAGAAAGGATGTTCTTGCAGTGGGTTGCAACCTTGATGCCATTCTCAGCAGAGAGGGACCCAGGGATGACTCCCATCCAGATGATAGCGGGAGGAGAGAGTCTGCCAGCATACCCCATGCGGATTGGGTCCAGACTCGTGCACTTTACGCCCTTGGAGTCCAAATAGTCAATCATGGTGGGACCAACTGTGGTCTCCCAGATCTTTTGGAGAGGGTGCAAGCCAAGAGGACTAGACTCCTTGGGAAGAAGGTATGCTTCGGGGCCTGTTGGCTCGACCCAGATCTTGGCACTGGAGCGAGCGACCAAACGGGGCTGAGAGGGTATGCCATAGTAGAAGTACTGAGCCTCAACAGACGAAGGAGGGTATGGAGTAGTTGGAACTGCAGGAGTCTCGGTGTAGCTGACACGAATAGCGCGATGAGAGTTGGAGTCATTGGTGGCAGCCATAGCAACACGAGTGGTGACAAATGCGGGTGGTGCTATCAGTTTGATAACAGCGCCAAGGACTCCATGACTTCGTACTACATATTATATATATATGGAGGTTAGAACCAAATCTTAGTTCATGAGGTTTATTGAACGGTTATCACGGGTGGCTCACAACTAGATAATACATTATTTACATTTATTTACAATACAAACAAGTCCCACCATAGATGCATTCAAAGCGCTCTGCCTTCTGTTCGGGAATCCTGTGAGTTTTCTGGGTCTCTACTCAATGAAGCGCCCTTGCTGTTTTCAATCTCTTTATCCTGTTTCTTGGCGTTGAAGCACGGTGATTTATCTACAAGCATGTGCTGATAGCGCATGGCTCAGTTTCAAACCATATGCGCAGGCGATTTATTTGCTGTTTAAATGTCCTAATCATGGGATAGCAGCCAGATCCCCCCGCTCGCCACTCTCTGGGAAACCTTGCTGCGCTCGTCTCGGCATCCACTTCGGTACTCATATGACTAATCACGGGGTAAGCGCCAAGTATGCCAGGTTGCCTCCGCTCACCCGTTCTGCGCTTGTCTCGGCACTGTTTGTGCCCGCCCCTGCCGATTTCCGATTGGTAATGTCAATTTAGCTTTTGGCTTGGGCCAAGGTACGCAGCCTCAAGTCGTACGCTGGATGTTTCGGCGCGGATGCGCGGAGCGGACCATCTCAGCTGAGGTATACGCACTGAGCTTCGCTCCCTGATAGGAGCGCCCTACGCCTATTAAACAGGGCTGTAAACAACGCCATTTACTCCTCTCAGTCCTACTGCTGCCTTCGCTGCTTTGACCCGTCTCTTAGCGCTCTTCTCGCCAAACTTTCGTCTCCCACCTTCCTCCCCACCCTTGTCTTGTATTTTCTTTTCCTGCCTATGTTTGGTTTTGCTGTCTGTGTTTTCCCGCTTATCTTGTTGTTGCACACTGTTTGATTTTTTTGTAAGTCGTTTCTCTTACGTGTCCTGTATTGCCACTGGAGCGTGCTCTCGTGCTCTCATAAACATTGATCCTTGCACACAAACTTTACTGCCACCTGCCCTGTCGTCTTCATCCTCGGGCCTCTCTTCTTTCCATGTTGAGTGTTCTCGCCCCATCAGTGTGCAGTTTCTCGGCGCCCCGCTCTACATCGCTCCCAGGTTTGACACAAGCATTGAATTCGGCGTCGAGGTCGCTGCGGACGGCGAACCAAGTACAGTGAATCCAATTGATACTATCATTGGGCTGAAGGTCTCACTCAAGAGATTTACACGCACTGTCAATAGGGCGCGACAGTACTTGGGGGCTCGGATGGAGTTCTAAGCATTTGTTGCTGAGGACATGGCTGGGGGGAGTGGTGGTGTTACTGGCTGGGAGACGAATATTCGGAAATCACACTTGATACTCATTACTTGATCAATATGAAGAGCTCTAGATGCCCAACTCCTAGCTCACACTATATGCAAGATGTCCCATTCATCGTTGGGATTACGGTAAGGAAATTAAAGCCCGAAGAGAAAACTCAGAAAGAGTTATATGTATTGCAGGTTGAAGTGAGCAAAGAAAGCGATTGAGAGAAACGACCGCGTTAAGAGCACTACCGAATCGCAGCATTCGCAAGTCCGATCGAATAGGAATCAAAAGTCCGCCCATAGTCACTTACTCCCCCACCCCTTTCATCTACATCAACCAAGCCCAGAACTTTCCCCAAATATTATCCGGAGGTGGTTCATCATAAGAATCCGCCTCAACCTCCGCAATCCCGCTCACGAAATCCATATTCTCCGGAGTGACCATCGGCGCCCGATACACCGCGAACCTCCCAATCAAATACATCAACGGGAAGAGCACCAACGGCAGATAATTCGTAACGAAATTAGCCGTCGACCAGTTACCCTTCAAGAACACGCTCCAACCGGAGAAAAAGCAAACCAGCAACGTCCAACAAATCCCATACCATGCTGCAAAAGGCTGTAAACTAGATGTGAACGGTAATTTGGAACGATCGAATCCCTGGGCTTTGAGACCAGCGTGGAATCGGACGTAGGTGAGACAGATACCGAACCAAGTCATGAGACCCGCAATGGACGTCATGTTCGCGAACCAACCAAAGACTTTACCCGACCCTTTCTTGATACCCATGTAAGAAAGTGCACAGAATAAAGCACAAAAGGTGACGGAGACGTAAGGTAGACCACGTCTATTTGCTCGTGCAAAAATACGAGGGGCATTTCCAGAAATGGCCAGTCCGTACAGAGCTCTCGAAGAGGTGTACAAGTCGGAAGAAGCAGCTGACCAAGCGGACGTGAGGAGCGCCGCATTGATCACGCTTGGTAAACCCTTGATCCCAGCGTTCGAAATGGCAATGACGAAGGGGGACGAAGCGGCATCCGATGTGAGACCAAGTCTTTTATCGGTGGAAGGAACGAGCCATCCGATCACAAAAGTTCCACCAATGTAGAATAGAAGGATACGGATGTAAACCCGTTTGATGGCTCGTGGGATGTTACGACGAGGGTTTTTGGCTTCTCCGGCTGCGATAGCGACGATTTCGGTTCCGATATACGAGAACGCTGCTTGGGTCATCACGGACCACCACCCTAAAAAGCGACCTTCGGCTCCACGGATTTTGTGATATTGGGCAAAGGGACCAGGGTGTTTCCAGTAACGAAAACCGATCCGGTCATGATTTGGACCTCCCCCTAGATCAAGGATGATGCCGAGAATCTGGGGGTAGTGAAGTCAGTGTTGATATGAGATGAATAAAGAGAATGAATTACATACGATCAGACCAGTGATGGTAATAACTTTGATGGAAGCAAAGACGAATTCAGCTTCACCATATGCACCCGCTCCAAGCCTAAATGATAAGGAATGAATGTTAAGAGTATGAAAAGAAGGTGATGGTTAGCGCCCATTTTCATTTCAGGTCTAGGCGAAATGAAACGTATAATGGGAGGCAATAAAACAATGCACGAGAGATATCATCACACGAAAAAGAATAAAGGGCTAGCCACTCAGGGGTGTCAGAGCCTGAATACGCGTGTGTCCGCCCAATATCATTGGGCCTCGTAGCACAAATTGCGGATGGATGTGCAAATGGAGGAAGGAACCAAATAATCACTTACAAGTTAATAATGATAACCACGACAAGACAAATAGTAATCCAAGCGGCGTCGTTCACTTTGTGCTTTTCCCAATAGTTGACGAGCACAGCCGCGGCACTGAGCTCTGCCGGTAACACAATCACCCTATCGAAGAAAAAAAATCAAATTCCGAGGGTTCGGGATTAGCAATCCATGTGGGTCGAAGGAGAATTTCAAATTTCGTTTATATTTAGGATCGCCCAGAGCACGCGTTCCACATCATGGTCGCGCGGTGTCATGGTGATCATGGGACGGAGAGGAATAAGGGATGTAGAGCAAAAAAAAAAAAAACCCATACCCACCAGTTATACCAGTAATTCCACCCCATGGCGAATGAGAAGGCAGGATTGACAAAGCGTTCAGCAAGTTTGATGTGGCCACCAGGGATAGGTAGATAAGCGACCATCTCTCCCAAAGAGATCATGACGCAGTAACAAATGGACCCCATGATTGCATAACCGAGGAGCAAACTACGCGCGCACACGCAAACATGAATGAGGAGAAAGTTGGGCCATTGCTAGTTCGATATGCTCACCCTACAGGCCCACCGTTTGAGAGCGCAGTCCCTGTTCCAAGGAAGAGTCCCGTCCCAATGACACCACCAATACTACAGAGAGGGTGTCAGGTCAGAAGTGGTTTTTTTTTTTGGATGCAAACATGCGATACCGACCTGATCATGGCAATATGGCGGGATTTGAGTTGACGCTTGAGGGTGTGTTCCTGACCGTCGGCAAGGACCTCCTCGCCATACGCAGCATAGCCGCTGGAGGGGATCTTGTCCTTTGTGGGGTCTTTTGGCTCGTAGGACATTGTTAGGAGGGAAAGGAAGGGAAAGGAAAGGGGGGGATGTAGAAAAGCAGAAGCCCAGTTCGATGAGGGTTTCTTATAAGGGCCGTGTGATTCAATACTTACTATTTATGCAACATTTAGTTGATCAGGTTGAACGCCAGCTACTCGGAAAAGCCTGAATGGGAAGCTGGGGGAAAATTAATGGGTTGCTATCGGGTTGCCGCGCAGGGAAGGCTGAGGAGAATTGAAGCACCGCTAACCCTGGAAAAGGACTTGACCCCAGCGCGAAGAGTCTGTGCTATGAATATCCAACACTTGGCTATCGCTCGTCAATCTCTATAACAGACAAAACAAAAACAAAAACTTGATGGAACATAGCCTGAACAGGAATTGAGCCCCTCTGAGGCAAGAGTGCGTGTGGTCGCCCGTCCCACAGTAGCTCAGTTGTTCTCTTGTTACCCCGCCGCCGCGTGTGAACGTGGCAGTGCGGCTATCCCGTAGTACAGAGGGGATCGACGACCACATGATGGGCACAAAGTAACTCACTTCATAACAAAGTCGTTCAGTAAACAATGTAATAGCAGCACAGCCCTTGGGCGGCAATCAACACCTTCCATCATCATCGGCAAAGATGGGAGCGAGTTTGTAGCGCCATTCCCTTGGGTTTTCCGCACAAGTCCATCTTTCTAGGCCTTCTATGACAGGCGCGCTGGAGAAGGTCAAAATATTGCTGTGAATGACTTGACACCAGACTTTTGGTTAATTACATAATAACTATGGACACTGCCTGTCACAACAACAACAAGTGCTCGACGCTCTTCTCCCTTGCATGTCTAAACGAGTTCGTTCACCAATCGTTCATCCGGAAGTGCCCAATTCAAGTACTGTTGTTGTTGGGATAAATCCAGGAGGTGGGTAAGTACATGTCGGAAGCAAACATCAACCAAACATCTCCAGAACGGCTAACCCGGTGGACTTTGGCCCGACATCGATCACCTCCTTAGGACGCCTCCACATACTGCTACAGTTGTATCCCCTTGTAATGCGCCGCCATCGTAAAACTGTCAACCGGGCTGTTACAAATCCGGCATCACATCTCCGAAAACAGCCTTCAGGAGTGCGTGATTTAGTGCAAGGGGAGCATGTGGACTGGAACGACAAGTTCTACTCACCCATCTTCCTGCCGGCACGAAGAAGCAGACCTGAAATCAGCATAAGAAACGTGTGAGGAGCTCCTCGGTGCTCATTTCCCACAAATTTTCTACGAATTGCACCCTGTTCCCTAGGCAATCAAGTTCTGGTGGAGGTCCATTGCAGAGGTCGAAGATTAGATTCAGTGTCGGACGGGCCCAAAGCAGTTCAAACAACGGCTGGTACCCGCTGCGATACCAAACACTGGCTCCCCAGTGAATAACAAGAAGCTGTAATGCTGGGAAAGGTAAAGGGACAGAGGAACTTGAAGCAAGGAGTCGAATGACATCATCATTGAGCCGGTGTGTTCGCATCATCCTAAGGCTCTCAAAACATGCAGCATGACCAGAAGCGTGAAAGTCTGGATCCTGTATCACTAGCACCTCGAGACCACTGAAAACACGCAAGAGATCGCTTCGTGTGCTCTCGTCGAGTTCCCTCAACTCCCATAATGTGGCGCTGAGACCCTGGCAATCCAAGTATCTGAGGTTTGGAGCATTTTGGATGATGGAGTGCCTGGATGGGTGAAGATAAAGTGTGAGCTCCTCAAGAGTGGGGAGCGACAAAGTGGGAAGAGGGTCGAACCACCAGTAGGATTGGATGTTAATTCTCTTCACATCGCGACAATGTTTCAACACGCCGGAAACTGTCTCGAAGTTCGATCTGTCCATCAGCACCTCATCCGTAAGTCTGAGACCAGGATGAAAAGACATGGCGGCCGAGGTGCTAATATGGAGCCGACGTAAAGTGAGAGGAGGACCGAGATCAAGTCTGTCTCTCTCCGTCAGGCCGGTGACAATGTAAAGTTCATCGAGGTGATCGAATGTTGAATCGGGCAGCGGCAACCAAATTCTTGCATTTTCAACTGTGTCACTCCGATCCAGGATGAGTTCCAGCCGCTTACAGCGATGGTAATGAGGTGACACCAAATCCTTGACGTACTGGTGGACGTATTCGGGTACCCGATCGAGCGATATGGACAAGATCAATGGGGCCCCCTTGGATCGGCTGAGCCACAACGCCGCGCGTTCTAGCTCAGCAGATTGTATGACTGGTGCAGCCTGGCAATCTGTTCCACTCCAGCAGGGCGCGTCACTCAGATGCAGTTCAATGGATATCTCCAACCAGAGTCGGCACTCCTCCAATGCCAGCAAGCGCCAATACCTACAGACAAACGAAACAGTGCGCGTTCTTTTGGAAGAGGTGTTATCACTCAGACCAAGCACGAAAATCTTGCGCAGGATCTCAGCAGGAAGATGATTAATATGACAGAAGGTGTTGTTGCTCTCCAACATGGACGTCATGGAAGTGGCTGAACAGGTCGGGGCGTGGTGGGCGGAAATATTAATATTGTTGGCTTTCCCTGATGTAAGGATCAAGGAGACTTAACCTGCTTATGGATTCGAAGAGTCGCGGACAATTCTTGGATGTGGGCAGTCTCGCAGCGAATGCCTGTGTTTTGGGCTTATCACGGATGTTATGCAGATGCCTGGGATTTTAAAATAACTTTGAACCAGGTGTCAGACGTCGCCGATGCAAACAAGTGTACATTGTCCTGTATACCAAAACGCTGACTCAAAGTCGGTGAGAGCGCTCTGAAAAGGTGCCTCATGGAGCCGAGATTCCGCTCCGTCGAAGGCGTATCATTGAGCGCAAATAAAACTATGCCTTTAAGGCGGTGCCATGGTAGGAAAACACCATGGTTCCTTGCCGCACCCTTCGAAGGGATGATGCTGGCAGGTTGATTAGTTTCAACCTCTCGCTTAGCTAGGCACACATAAATGGATGACTAGCTATTCATATTGATAACCACGTCGCCTTCCATATTTCGGGTCTACCGGCCACACACTCCCTTCTTAACTAGGACACTACCGCACTTAAAATTCCGAAATTCCTCTCCATCTCTACCTCCCATCAACAGTAGCGATCTTCATGTGGCACAAGTCGAGGCCTTCATATTTCAGCGTCCCAATGCAGGTCATACTTCGCTGCAACCCATTTTCATGATCCGATGCTCCAGACCATCGGGTAAGACGTGGGTTTCGTTCAAGTGTAAATACTATTTCTGCGTCCCTCGAGCGGTGCGATAGCGGGACATCTTGAGAAAAAAAAAACTTTTATGATGTTGGGGAACTGATCGTAGATTTTGGGTTCATCGGGACCTTCGCCTCCTTCAAATATAGGCGAGTAGTTCCCGTTTACATGTTGAGTGGACACGTTCCAGCGGGTGTTGCGAGGGATGCAGTCACCAACATTCCACGAGTCGGCGACTTCAACTCTGGAATAAACATAACTTGAAAATCACTCTACCTAATGGTTGACGCCATTCGAGAAAAGTTTGCTCCTTGGTTTCTTTTAAGCTGAGAGCTGCCGCTGCTGTGACAAAGTATCTCAGATCCCGACTTTGCATCGACTGAGCACATCCACAGAACTCCTTGTGTGGCCTATGGCAGGCCTATCGGGGTGAGGGCACTAATCTCTGCCCCAACCGTTACTAAATTGATTTCCCGATGCTCCACTTACATTCTCGATCCCCAACTTACGATTTAGCTGCATTGGTTTGTCATTTCGACCGAGTCTGCCATGATAGTATTTCGGTGGGGGATGACATATTTGGTGTACAGTACGTGTAGAATCAGTAGGGCGACTCAACACATTGCACCATGAAACCGTTGACCAGGCCGTTACAATTCCAGGATGACGTCTCCAAGAACAGCCTTCGGGAGTGCATAATTTAGCGCGAAGGGAGCGTGCCGACTGGGATGATCAGTTCTACTCACCGATCTTCCTGCCAGCACGAAGAGGCAGACCAGAAATCAGCATAAGAAACGTGTGAAGAGCTCTCTGGTGCTCATTTCCCATATATTTTTGACGAATTGGACCCCGCCCCCTAGGCGATCGAGTTCTAGTGGAGGTCCATTGTGGAGGTCCGGCAAGACCAGGTTCAGTGTCGGATAGGCCTGAAGCAGTTCAAGTAATGGTTGATACCCATTGTAATACCAAGCCCTAACGTCGCGGTGGGTAACAAGAAGCTGCAATGCAGGGAAATGGGAGCATGAACTAAGGAATTGAGCCGGTGTACTCGCATCATCCTAAGGCTCTCGAAACGTATAGAATCATGGGGAACAAGTTTCAGATCCTGTATCTCTAGCAACTCGAGACCACTGAAAACATGCAAGATATCGCTTCGTGCGCTCTTGTCGAGTTGCTCCAACTCCCATGATGCATTGTCGAGACTCCGGCAATCCAACCATCTGAGGTTTGGAGCGTTTCGGATGATGGGAAACCCGTGTGTGTTAAAATCAAGTATGAGCTCTTCAAGAGCGGGGAACGACAAAGAGGAGGGAAGAGGTTCGAGCCGCAAGTAGGAGGAGTGTATTTTAATTTTCTTCACATCGCGGCAATGTTTCAACACGCCGGAAACTGTCTTGGAGTTCGGTCTTTCCATCAGCACCTCATCCGTAAGTCTGAGACCTGGATGAAAAGATATGGTGGCCGAAGTACTAATATGGAGCCGACGCAAAGTGAGAGGAGGACCGAGATCAAGTGTATCTCCACCCGTAAGGCAGGTGTCAATGCCAAGTTCATCAAGGCGATCAAATGTTGAATCGGGCAGCGGCAGCCAAATTTTTGCATGATCAACTGTTTCATGCAGATCCAGGTTGAGTGTCAGCTGGTTACAGCGATGGTAGTGAGGCGACACCAAATCTTTGACGTAGTGGTGGACGTATCCGGGTACCCGACCGAGCGATATGAACAAAGTTAATGGGGCACCCTTGGATCGGCTGAGCCACAAAGCGGTGCGCTCTAGCTCAGGAAGTCGTATGGTTTTCCTCCAGCGTAACATATCAATCGCGTGTAAATTAATCGATATTTCCGACCAAAGTCGTGCCTCCTCCAAGGCCAGCAAGCGCCAGTATCAGCAGACCAACGAAACAATGCGCGTGTTTTTGGGGAAGGTGTTATCACTCAAACAAAGCACGAAAATCTCGCGCAGGATTTCTGCAGGAAGTTGGTTGATATGACAGAAGGTGTTGCTGCTCCTCAACATGGACGTCATGGAGGTGGCTGAACAGGTCGGGGCGTCGTAGGCAGAAATATTGTTGCTTTCCCTGATGTAAGGGCCAAGGAGACTTGGCGGGCTCATGAATTTGGACATTCGCAGGAACGATCACAATGATTGGATGCGTTTACTATCCGTTGGGAGCACTATTTTGCAAGACTAGGGTCATGTCTCAGATTGATTGGGTTATGCAAATGCGTGGAGTAGCGGGGATTAAACTTGGGACATGAACTTTGAACCGCCGCTGGGACTTCGGTCCCCAATGGCTCTTATGTAGTGGCGTAACCGAAGCGAACAAGTGTACATATTTCAAAACTCGAAGTCAGTGATCGCTTATTTAACAGTACTCACTGCGTTTTAAACCCAAAATTTCCACAGCCCTCTCCGGCGTCGGAAATATCAGTCCCGTGTGATCCCAGCGATGGAAATTTGACTCTTGTTATCCGACGACGGAAATGACGGGGAAACCATACTTGATTCCACTCTAATGCTTGAGAAGTTTGTTTGGTTTCTTTTTGAGCCGAGAGCCGATCGATGTTCAGCTTCGCATCGACTCAACACATGCACAAAACTCTTTGTGCAGTTTCTGATCCCCGACCTGTCATCAGTTGCACCGATTTGTCTATTTCTGAGTCTGCCATGATAGTATTTAGGTGAGGGACACATCTGGTAGTGTAGAATCACTGAACATATAATGTAACAACCATGAGCTATGCTTCACCATGACGCCGTCGGCCAGGCCATTACAATTCCAGGATGAGAACAGCTTTTATGGAGCACATGATTTAGTGTCGGGAACATATGACCGATCTTCCAGCCAACACCAAAAGGCGGACCTAAAATCAGCCCAAGAAACGCGCGAAGAGCTCGTTGTCATTTATGCACCATATGTTTTCAACGAAGTGCACCCTTCCCCGTACTAGGTCAAGTTCTGGTGGGCAGAAGCCAGACCCGAAGACCAGATTCAGCATCGGACGGGCCCGAACCACTTCGAGCAGCAGTTGACACCAGGTTTGATGACAAATATTGCGGATAATGAGAAGTTGTAATGCAGGGAAGGAAAAGTGCACCGCTGGTCCAGTGGGTGGTTCTCCATTATGGGACGGCGGGAATTCGGGAGCCAAACTAAGGAGGTGAATGAAATCATCATCGAGCCAGTCTACTCGCATCATCCTAAGGTTCTCGAAACGTATAAAGGCATTATCACGGGCATCGAAACTCAAGCCCCGTATCACTAGCACCTCGAGACCGTTGAGAACACGCATGATACCGCTGCGTGTGCCAGCGTCGAGTGCCTCCAATCTCGATAAATGGTAGAGACTCGGACAATCCAGATATCTGAGGTTTGGCGCATTTTGGATGGGGAAACTGTACCATATTTCGGCGCACGCTTGAAGCGTGAGTTCCTCGAGAGTGGGGAACGACAAAGAGGAGAGAAGAGGATCGAGTCCTGGGGAGGAAGATATTTTAATTTTCTTCACATCGCAGCAATGTTTCAACACTTTGAAAACCGTCTTTGGGTCCAGTCCCGATAACTTCACCTCATCCGTAATTCTGAAACCAGAATGAAAAGATATTGCAATGGGTGTGCTAATATCGAGCCAACGCAAAGTGAGAGGAAGACCAAGATCAAGTGTTCCTCTACCTCTCTGGCCAACAGCAATGCGAAGTTCTTCGAGGCGATCGAATGTTGAATCGGGCAGCGGCAGCCAAACCTTTGCACGATCAACTGCGTCATGCTGATCATGATACAGGTCGATACTCAGCCGGTGACAGCGATGGTAGTGAGGCGACACCAAATCGTTGACGTAGTCGTGGACCTCTATGGGTAGCCCATGGAGCGATATGGACAAAGTTAATGGGGCACCCTTGGATCGGCAGAGACGCAAAGCGGCGCGCTTTAGCTTAGCACGCAAGATTGGTGGGTCGTAACCGCCGCACCACACATCACTCGGACTCAAACAAATGGATATCTCCGACCAGAGTCGTGCCTCCTCCAATGCCAGCAAGCGCCAATGCCTGCATACGAACGAAACAGCATGCATTCCTTCTCTTTCCGACGGAAAGGGGCCATCACTCAGACCAAGTACGAAAATCTCACGCAGGATCTCCGCAGGTAGATAGTTAATATAACAGGAGGTGGTGTTGCTTCTCAACATGGAAATGGTCACGGACGTGGCTGAACAGGTGACGACTGTTGAGTGGGGAGTGGCGTTAAGGGTCGAGGAAATTTGAACTCGAGCACTGTTTAGCGGGGGATTGGCTTATATAAGCGGTATCGCCTTGGAGCATATGAGAAGAAAGTTACAACTTTGTTGACAATGGAGGAAACCTTGTTGTTTAATTTCACTAGACTAATCATGGGATGCAGTCTGCCCTCAGCTGACCTTAGGCTTTCCGCTTCTACTGGGAAACCCTGTTGGGACCGCTTTGGCATTCACATGCCTCCCCTCACTGATCTCGCGCAACTTATCCTGAATGGAATGGGTCAAGGCACGCTGCCTCTGAATGTTTCGGCGCAGGTGCGCAAAGCGGACCATTCAGTGGAGGTACATACTCTGTTGAGGAGAGCACTCATATTAGGGGGCATCATGTGTGGTTAAACTGGGTTCTGAAGTGGTTCGAAATTCCACCTCAAGTGGGGCCTGAGGTCACTTCAAGGGCGTTCACAGTTCCAAAGTGCGTCCAAAGTAGCCCGGGCCAACTTCAACTCTGGAATAGGGCCGATCGCTTGACTCCACTCTGATGGTTGACAAGAAGTTTGTTCTTTGGTTTCTTTTGAGCTGAGAGCTGCCGCTGCTTTGACAAAGCATCACAGATAGGGATCGATGTTCGGCTTCGCTCAACTCAACCTCTGCCCCAACTGTTATTTCTGGTCCCCACTTATCATCGGCTGCACCGATTTGTCTGCCATGATTGAGGGACACATTTGGTAGTGTAGAGTCACTGAACATATAATGTAACAACAATGAGCTATGTTGCACCATGATGCCGTCGGCCAGGTCGTTACAATTCCAGGATGACATCTCCAAGAACAGCTTTTATGGAGCGCATGATTTAATGTCAGGGGAGGATATGGGCTAGGACTATAAGTTCTACTCACTGATGTTCCAGCCAGCACGAAGAGTCGGACCTAAAATCAGCCCAAGAAACGCGCAAAGAGCTCGTTGTCATTTATGCACCATATGTTTTCAACGAAGTGCACCCTGCCCCGTACTAGGTCAAGTTCTGGTGGGCAGAAGTCAGACCCGAAGACCAGATTCAGCATCGGACGGGCCCGAGCCACTTCGAGCAACAGTTGACACCAGTTTTGATGACAAATACTGCGGATAATGAGAAGTTGTAATGCAGGGAAGGAAAAGTGCACCGCTGGTCCAGTGGGTGGTTCTCCATTATGGGACGGCGGGAATTCGGGAGCCAAACTAAGGAGTTGAATGAAATCATCATCGAGCCAGTGCACTCGCAACATCCTAAGGCTCTCGAAACGTATAAAGGCATAATCACGGGCATCGAATATCGAGTCCTGTATCACTAGCACCTCGAGACCGTTGAGAACATGCATGATACCGCTGCGTGTGCCAGCGTCGAGTCCCTCCAATTTTGATAGATGGTGGAGACTCGGAAAATCCAGATATCTAAGGTTTGGCGCATTTTGGATGGGGAAACTACACCACATTTCGGCATGCGCTTGAAGCGTGAGCTCCTCGAGAGTGGGGAATGACAAAGAGGAGAGAAGAGGCTCGAGCCCTGTGCGGAGGGAGGATATTTTAATTTTCTTCACATCGCGGCAATGTCTCAGCACTTTGAAAACCGTCTTTGGGTCCAGTCCCGATAACTTCACCTCATCCGTAATTCTGAAACCAGAATGAAAAGATATTGCGATGGGCGTGCTAATATCGAGCCAACGCAAAGCGAGAGGAAGACCAAGATCAAGTGTTCCTCTACCTTTCTCGCCAACATTAATGCGAAGTTGATCGAGGCGATCGAATGTTGAGTGGGGCAGCGGCAGCCAAACCATTGCACGATCAACTACGTCATGTTGATCATGCAGGTCGAGACTCAGCCGGTTACAGCGATGGTAGTGGGGCAACACCAAATCCCTGACGCACTCGTGGACGTATACGGGTACCCCATGGAGCGATATGGTCAAAGTTAATGGGGCACTCTTGGATCGGCAGAGATACAAGGCGGCGCGCTCTAACCTAGCACGCACGAGTGGTGAAGCCAGGTAATCTATCGGGCTCCAGCACAACACATCACTCAGACAAAAATAAATGGATATCTTTGACCAGAATCGTGCTTCCTCCAATGCCAGCAAGCGCCAATGCCTGCAGACCAACGAAACAGCATGCATCCCCTTCGAAGGAGAAGGAGACGGGCCATCACTCAGACCGAGCACGAAAATCTCGCGCAGGATCTCCGCAGGCAGATAGTTAATATGACAGGAGGTGGTCCTCAACATGGAGGTCACGGACGAGGGGAGGGTGGCAGGGTCAAGGGAACTTGACCAGCTTATGATTTGAAGATTCGGAAGAACGATTAGAAAGATCAGATGCAAGCAACTGCATGTTAGATGATAAGACAATAAATTCGGACAACTCCGCTACAATACGCCTTTGGTTATGCTCCCATCATACTGGTGGGGTTTCCCGGACTCCTCTCTGTCACCCTGAGTGATATATGCGGCAGTTGGAGGCCAGCGCAACGCAAGCATCATTGCATCTCCTTTCTGAAATGTCCGAAAGGCTGACTGTTATAATCGCGGCATTGCAGCCCGATCCTCTGAGCACGATATCACAGTGTCATTAGATATCGTGCTCTCAGCTCACATTACGCTTATATACATTTCTGAGTGGCACAACGGAACAAAGGCCAAAGCGTTAAAGCAGTAAAACTTCCCATAAAAGGGAACAATAACCGTGGTGACAAAGGGCATCGGAATGCCACTTCAACACTGACTGATATTTTATATCTAATATTGTATCTACGGACCATTCCTCGTAGACCTTCTCGACTATTTCGTCGCCTCAGGCACTAGAGCTGCGTAGCAGCACTGCTCAACTACTTGGATCTAGGTCCCGCGGCTGGCCGACAGCAAGCCAATGCATTTGTATTCGCCTCTTCGATAGATGGCACTACGTCTCAGAGCCGCCGACTGCGTCTTTGCCCCAGGATAGACCCGGGGTCATAGCTCCTTGCTAGTTGCACATATGGATGGGCTCTACAGATAATGACCGCTTCCTTTGAAGCTACCAATCAGGGGCTGAGCATTGCAGGGGATCGACATGTAAACCCCGAAATTCCCCTGCAATAGAAGCCTCGGCCCCCCCCGCGACATGGTTGTACTGCCTTCGCCGTTATCATCCCTACCGAGTGTCGTGATTGCCTTGTCACTTTCCTTGATCGCTTGGGGTAGCGTGCCTGGCCCTATTTTCCTTTACTTCTTTGATAACATTAGAAGTCGCTCTGATCGCTCACTTCACCGGACTACTGATGCTCAATGGAGAGGTCGGTAGGGGTGACTCATGCCTACAGGCCACGCTAGTCAGGGCTAGCTGGGGTTGAAATTGGCAGCAGGGTGGGCAGTGCGTGACCTGTACATACAAAGAGCAAACGAAACGTATAACATGAAGCAAATGTGACCAATGAAATTTGTCATTGCTACACTGCATGGTGGGGCCGATTATGATACAGGTTCACTCCGAGTGGTCGGATATGGGTGGCAGCGCAGCAAGTAGCTTCATCATACTCCTCAGCTTCCACGGCCAGCCTTCGAGCCATAATTAACGATCTTTCGTGTTCCACGGATTTCAATACTTTCTTTGCATGCATGACTTGACCTACGCCTGTTTCCCCGATCTTCTAGTTTCGAGCTAGACGATCGTGTATTCTAAATAACATCCGTACTCCGCTAGCGGCAATCTTTCGTTCATTCAGTATTGAACTGGGCCTTCATGTTCGTTCTTGGGTCGGAATTCATTGAAGTACATTCACATTACAAATGGAAGCTACAATTGGGGGATAGGATTCGAGAATCAAGTCTACACATACGAGACGGCGTGACACTTGTAATCAGTACTGAGATTCGTGCTGGTATCCGGGTTCGTATTCGTTGCGGGAACGTCGTTCATAACCACCTTCGTTATCGTCAAGGTTCAGGCGTTCGGCTCCGAATGTATCATCCCCTCCGCCTTGGTAGCCGTCAGGACGCTCATAGCCTCTACCTTCCTCGCGGCGTCTAGAACCATAACCGTATTCTTCCTCCTGACGGGGCTCAAACCCACTAGTATTTCTGCCACCACTGCCATAAGAGCCATTATAGCCTTCTTCACGACGGTCACGACGACCATAGGACTCTTCTTCGTTGCGACGTTGGTAGCGAGGACTTTCCGCTCCGTAACCACCACCTCCATAGGGACTTTGAGTATATTCCTGACCCTGGCGACCTCCGCCATAACGAGCGCTTTCTTGTCCGCCGCCATATTCACCGCCGCTTCCATAACGAGAACCCCGTTCCTCTTCGCCATATCGACCACTACCTCGACCATAGGATGGTTCCTCTTCACGTCGTCCGTAGCTAGAGTATTGATCATCCCGCCGAGGTTTGTCTTCCTCTTCTTGTCTGCGTCCATAGCCTTCAGCATTTTCAATCTGGCGAAATCCACCACCATATTCGGAGGGCTGAGTTTCATATCGAGACGATTGGTAACCAGAGGTCTGCACCCTGTCGTTCCAGCCTGAGGAGTACCCTTCTTGTGGACGATATT
>NW_024067378.1:0-40720 GCF_015039405.1 Cantharellus anzutake | reverse complement strand
ACTCCTCAACTCTGTTGGGGATGATGTCTTCTGCATTTTTATCCTCATCAGTTGATGAGTCATAGTAACATGAAAGTGCATCTGCGTCAGGGCAATAGCCCTGAACCCTGAGCCATATGTAATTTCGAGGTACATATAGTCGCATGGGTAACTGTAACTTCCAGGTTAACCACTTACACACACCATAATATACACACCATCATATCACTTACAGCTCTGTGTGCTGAGCAATCCCACTGAGACCTCACACTTTTTTAATTGTATGAGGTGTGTTTTACAACAACAACCACCAAAACTATCACATCGCAATAACTTGACTCAGCAGTGCTCATGGTGCCAAAACACACTGCAAGCAGAAATTGGCTACTGTGTCCAGAAAACAGAGGGTAGCACTCCAGCTCACTCCCCAACAACTAGGAAGAAAGAGAAAGGGGCTGAAAGGGTGTTGCAGTAAGAACAGGTTGTCACGGCCGTGCATTCCGGCCCGTTAGCTGCCTGTCCCGATGCCGCCCGAGCCCGTTACCGCTATGCGAGCGTGAGCGCGAGCCCCGACCTCAGCCCTATACTCCCTGAGGACTCCCTGCTCACTCCCTGCTTGCCCCTAGGCTCCCCTGCACCTGGCCGACTCCCCCACAGCCACACCAACCTTCCCACCCTGAGTCCGCTTCCAGCACCGTGCCCAGCGCGACTCCCCTACCCCGCCCACTTGGCCCCTACAGGGCCACTATCATCCCTGTGCCCGACTCCGGCCCAACTCTGAGTCCAGCACCGCTACGATACCATCGCCGCTATCGCGGCCCTACGCTCTTTCCTTTATTTATCTGTTATTGTTTGTTTTGACCCTCAGTCATTGCTGGCTGCTGTGCGGCCAACCCCACTCCTTATTCTTGTTTGCTTCCAGACCCTTCGGCCTCCGGCCTGGGTCCGCTTCCATTCATTTCTTCCTCCTATATATATCCTGTATGTTACTTTATTGTACCTTAGCTCTAATATCGATGTGACCACGACCCCTAAGTCCTGACCCCAACAAGGCAACCCCAGTGAGTCTGAAATGAGGGCCAAGAGACAGCTAGGGGGCACAGCACTCCCTTTAGAGTTGCTGAGGCCAAATGCCCTACCCCTGGGCCTTGTTCGTGGCATCATGGCCATCGCGGCCTATAGCGGCCCACAATGGCGACCCTCGGTGCCAACCCCGGACCAGTGTCTAACACAGGTTCATATAATCAACGGGGGGGGGGGGGGGATTTCGGGGAAATATATAACTCTGGTAACTCTTGCTTCTCTTCTTTCTGTGGTGGATTTCCCTAAAGGTCACAGTAGCCCTTTACCAATCATGTGGCCACTCACAGCACCCAAGTACACGGACTTCAAAAGTAGTGGGAGGGGGGAAATCGTCTATTCTGGTTTCAATCGCTACATAGATATACCCATACTGCAACATACAACTTGGGAAAAGAGTCCGAAATATATGGGTTTGGCTGAGCTAAGCCTCCACCATCAACAGTGGTAAGGTTTGGCTGCTGTTAGCTTAGAATAGAATTTCAAACAACAAAAGAAAATGAAAAGAAAAACACAAACTTCCTCATACCACTCCAAACACTGCCTCAAAACTCAGTCCCTTTATTCCATTCGACTCTCCTTATCCATAGCTTTCTAACGATACCGATTCTGTGAAATTTGGTGGAGATTTGACTGAGAACAGGAACAGGAATTCTTAGACTGTTAGAGACCAGATCGAGATGAAGGAGTCGTCTCTGTGGCAGAGGGCTTCAGCCTCAGCGACTCAGACCAGGAGCGCTGTGCCAAGTTACATGTCCATGCCCTAATTTACTTACTGGCAACGAGATTTAAAGAGGGATCAACTCTAGTCGATTTTATCACTGAGGTGTAACCTATGTACAAGTTGAGTATATAGTTACAGCGAGGGTGGGTGTCATATCCATACAATCCCGACCTCTGCTCCGGGCTCCTGGAACTCCGAACTCCAACTTCCGGAGCCCTACTTCCCTTCCGTCACCTTCTCCTTGCCAACTCCCAAGAGGTTATCCCACCTCCGGCTCGGACACCACCTTCGGTCCGACTCCGGAACATTCCGGGTCCGACCCCAACCACGACACCTTCCAGACGAGTATGCAAAACCTATGCTCCCGACTCCGGACCTCCGCTCCGGAATCCCGTTCGCATCTCCGTCTCCGGAACCTCCGGTCTTAGCTCCGACCTTGGACTTTGACCCCACCTCTGCTTATACCCATTGTATTGGTTAGCTCATTCCATTTAATTATGTTTGCCAATATTCCGGAGTTTAACTTCCGAGTTCGGACTTTCCGGACTTACATCGGACCTTGCAACTATTGCATTGTCCTATTCAATTCCGCTATTCTCCCTCACTCCTATTTGGGCTGCTGCTTCCTTTCTATTCAGTCAGCTAGCCATTCCCCACTCCCAACCTCCTTCCTTCCTCCTTGGGCCTTGGCCCTTCACTCCTCCTTTGGGAAACACCATTGAGTCAAACCCTTGACCCTCGGTGTTGTTCCTCTTTCCAGCTCCCTTTGTCTCCTTTCGGAGTACCCTCACTCCTTTTGATTCCGGACCCCTCCTTATATACAATGTACATAGTAACTTGTAACCTCAGTCCGAAATCGACATGAATTCCCCCCAAGAGACTTTCCCTCTGCTAGATCCGAAATTAGGGACCCCTAGGACAACCAGCAATGGCACAGCACTCCGCCTGAGTCGCTGAGGCCAAGGTCCTTCCACGCTAAGTCTCCGATTCCACTCCGGCATCATCCGAATCCACCCGGTTCTAACAGTGGGCCCATGAATGGTGGGGCCAAGCTAACAGAGTTAAACATTAGCCAATTGAATATTACCGACAAGTCGGGTTATGGGGTTAGTGGAATGGCAGGCGATAACCCAGAAACGGAAAGGAGGGATAGGCCCGAAGGTGGACTTGCAGGGCAAGCAAGTAAATTGCCCAGCAGAGGCGGGAGTGCGCTAGTGGACATCGGAGCTGTCCGGAAGCCTTCGGGGCTCCGTACTTAGGGAGGCATAGGTAATATATTGAAAAGAGGGGGTGGTGACCATTGAGGGAGGCGGAGGTGATTGCGGAATATGGGAGCTCCGAGGTTAGTGAAGAAGGAGTGTGTCATATCCCGGAATCCCGACCCCGTGCACTCCCACCACACCACACCTTCCTAACAACTTCACCATCCCCTACACCATGCCTCCCCACTCCCCAGGTCACCTTCCTTCCTGACTGTCTCAGCTCTGGTCTGGTTGCGGCACACCGAACCTTGGCCACTCCCATCCCGGAACCTCGGTCCTGTCAGGGACGGCTCGAGGGAGGCAGAGGTAGCGGTGTAGCGCTCGGCGCTAGCGGCCCGGACGGCAGCGGGGCAGTAAGACTGTATAGTGGGCAGCCCTCACTCGGGCTTACGTCCCTGCGTGGCTTCTTAGGCTGAAGCGGGAAATGTATTGTTATTAGGGTGGGAAGCTAGACTAAACTAGGGTACTTGCCTGAAGTGGGAAATGAGAAGAAGGTTACTTCTTCGGCCCTGCTTCGGCTTAGTTTATATACATGTGTGAACGGGTCATGTGGAAGTGCCACGTCACCTTCGGATGAAGCTGGGTTACCGCGGGTGGCTCCGTGGTCGATCCTGAGTGTTGGAGGGGAAGTACAAGTAGGAGTGCACAGCGTGTCCGGCATGGCAGTGCCCCTACGGGGTGCTCAGCGTCGGGCGTGTCCATGCTACAAGTGTAGGAAAGAAAGAGAGAGGTCATCTGTATAAAGATAGAAAAAGAGAAGAGGGAAAGAAGAGAGAAAAAGAGGATGAGGCGAAAGGAAAGGAGGTGGCAGCGGCGGCGTGCCCTGACAGGTCCCGAGTCAGAACATTCGGAGACTCCAGATTTGCTCCGATATCGCGACAGACCTCCGACATCCTGTGACATACCCCTAAAACATTCCTCCACCCATTTCAGTTATTGGAGTCACCCAACATCCTTCGGATACGCAACTCCGCTTTCGGAGCTACCTGCATCCTTCGGTGACCCCACTCACATCATCACTTATTAGTCACCTTCCATTCTTAGCACGACTATCTTCTTCTTACCATTCAGTCGGCTAACCCCCTCTTACCCATTTCTCGTTCCCATTTATTTTGCAGCCTCTTACTCTGCCCTCCTCGACCCGACACCTCGGTTCCCTGTTAAAGATATTGTTCAGGACCTTTCGGTACCTCTCGGTATCATTCAGCACCTTTTGGTGTTCTTCTATTATCATTCGGACTTTGACTAAGTCCTTTCCATTCCCCCTTATAAATACCTGCAGATTAGAACCTGTAGTTTTCCTCAGTTCTAATCTCGACTAAAATGCTACCCCAAGTCCCTTTGAGTGAATCCCAGCCCCTTTCTACAAGATACCTCAGACATAAGAAATACAAGGACTAACTGAGATGTAACGGAGGCACAGTGCTCCCTCCGAGTCACTGAGGCCGCGTCCTCCTTAGAGCCTCTTGTACCATCCAGCAGAACCGGGCTTCCTGGAGAAGCTTCGGTCCACTACCGGAGCTCTCGGATCCCCTCTAGTTGAGCCCCACCTGCATTCGGACTCATGCATTTTCCCCTACAATCCAGGTTTTTGACAGAGTGGAGGTAGTCCAGAAGGGTCGGAGGTGGTGGAAGATGATGGCCATGGATGGATATGACATAGACACTGTATACATATCTTGATTATCCATGCACAGGGAAACTTGGTCCAAATAAAATGCCATAATTTCAAGACTCCTCCAATGACTTCTTCAGCATTTATATCATTTGACTAGCCCGTATTTTCATTGAGACTAGCTCGTACGTGAGCATCTGAACAGTTCATATTGTCCCATGACTCCCATCATGCCCAACAATCAGAATATCTCCACAACCACTGAACCGATTAGGGTGAAATTCAACACTGGGTCTTTGGGCATTTTTCTGAATTTAATGACCCCAAGATCGTCCTCTTCTGTCAACTTTTGACCTTGTTCCCATGGTCGTGGTCAAGTGCACAGACTTTGCACATGGGGACATCTCAGGTTGAATTTCTCCACCAAATCTCAACCAATTCATTTGCGGAAAAGCTCTTTCGCTTCGTACGAGAGCCCTCTTTCTTCTTTCTTATTACTCCCTCCTACAATTCCTTTTTCCTAATAATGTACAAGGGTGGGAGCCCAATTTTGATGTATTTGCTGTGTAAGGTTCCATGAAATTGAGCACTCCTGTTATGCACTCCTACAACGCCTGCAAGGGCAAGGCCGCTTCTGCAGCAACGATAAAAAAGAATGAGCAGTTTATAAAGAAACTGTAATCTCCCATTATGGGAGATTCAAAGCAACAGCTGTCATCAGATGACAACAAGGATCAACATGATCCAGAAAAAACAACCACCTCAGGGCTGGTCCCTGAAGGCTTTAAAACTTACATGGAGTAAGTGCAGGGCCCAATACCCCTAGAACTTGATCTCACCCAAGCTGGGGAAGATCTCTCACCTGCAGAGGAGGTGATCGACTTGAGTCGCAGGAAACTCCAGGGCCCCACTATCCCCTGGAGTCCTCCCCCATTTCCCCAAGTCAAGCCCCAAAGGCAGACAAAGGGAAACAGAGGGAAGAACCTCTGCATTGGCTATCCAAAAAACTACTGGACTTGTTCCAGGCCCATCTGAATGGAGGACGGGAAACAAAGAACAACTTCTTCTCAGGCTAAAGACCTGAGAAGGCACAAAGAAACGCCCTGAGAGCAGGATCTCTCAGAGTGCAGAAGCTCAAAAAGAACTTCCGCCATTTACACTACCCCATGCCATGCCAGAAAAGGCAAAGGTCGCCAACCTGGGAGGAGGTCTCCGAGATCATGAAGAGGAGGCGAACCGAAATGGCTGAGGAAGCCTTATGGAAAAACCAGCGAACAGACCCCTCCATGAAAGGGAAGTGCCCTCTGCAACAGCCTTGCCTAAACAAAGCGAGCGTGGAGTCTTTACTCCAAGAACCCCTTCTGGAACCCCCAGAAGTGGCAATGTTAACTGGGGAGAGTCACTACTTGCCCAGCCAAACTTCCTCCTGGAAAACCAGGAATCGTGCATAATAAACGCGATAAACTCGATCCAAAAAAAGATTGAGGAAACGAGTCATAATAGCATGGCTCATCTAGAGATAACTCTAGAAAGGATGACCAATGCAATCGACGCATTGACTGACAAAATCAGCAAGCAAACAGACTTGCTGAAAGAGTTTGAACTTCTCACAAAATAGTGAGGAAACAAAAAAAATACCCCTGGGCCACAGGCCAGGATAAAACCAGAACTCGTGAAAATTTCACAAAAAGAACAACCAGTGAAAGTACACTGGAGTATCATCAGCGACTCGACAGAGATGCAAAAGAGATCCTTCTCCCAAGGATAGGAGAAGACGATGCCGAAAGGAGGCACCATTCAGAAATCAGGAGGAGAATCGGCACGTACCAAAGGTTTGGCCAAACCTCCACCTTTGATGAGCCTCTTGAACAGAGAGGTAACACAATCACACTCTCTCAAAACAATGAGAGAATTCCGATACAACTTCAGGTGAGATCACCCGAAACAAAAGAAACACTGCAAGAGAGACTCCCTCCAGCAAAAACCCCTCCAAAGGAAAAATCGCCATTGGATAGCGACCCTGTGAAGGCAGGGGAGCAAGAAGAGTACCTGGCCGAAGTGAGAATACTCACTCCCTACCCAGAGGGAGTGAAGCCAGAAGCTCTAAAGAATGGGCCTGCTTTCCCTGACAAGAAATGGTCAGGGGAGAACAACATGGAGTCGTTCTGGCAGTGGTTCACAGAACTACTGGGATTCCTTGCCTCATGAGGATGCAAAGGTCCCCAATTCGACGAAGTCCATCTGGACTGCTTGATTGTAAGGAGTGGTAACCCCACCCTTACTTTCTATCTTTATTTTATATCTGTCTCATAATAAAAATGTATAAACAATGTATATACAATAATGTGGGAATTTGGGAAAAGGAACAGAACTCCTTTTCCTCCCCATCATTGATAATTAAAGCTCCATACAGCTCAACTTTATTGATGACCTGAGGATTGAGGAGAACTGGGGTTGGAACCTACACCAACCCCTTACAGCAAAGCAGATGGATCTTTGCACTGGTAATCAATGCAAGAAATCATAATTCGAACATGATTCTCGACATCACACCAATGCCAGACATGTGACTGATCCAAGAATCAGTTGCCAGAGCAACATACCAATCCAAAATCGATATGTCGGACACTGTAGGAGTGCATAATGGGTGTGCTCAATTTCATGGAACCTTATGCAGCAAATACGTCAAAATTGGGCTCCCACCCTTGTACATTATTAGGAAAAAGGAATCGTAGGAGGGAGTAATAAGAAAGAAAAAAGAGGGTTTTCGTATGAACCGAAAGAGCCTTTCCACAAAGGAATTGGTTGAGATTTGGTGGAAAGATTCAACCTGAGATGTCCTCATGTGCAAAGTCCATGCACTTGACCATGACCATGGGAACAAGGTCAAAAGTTGATGCAAGAGGACGATCTTGGGGTCATTAAATCCAAAGAAAAATGCCCAAAGACTCAGTGTTGAATTTCACTCTAATTGGTTCAGTGGTTGTGGAGATATTCTGATTGTCAGTGTTAGAACTGGGCGAGGGCAGACAATTCCAGAGGGGAACCGGAGACTTAGCAATGAGGGACCTTGGCCTCAGTGACTCATGCAGAGCACTGTGCCATTGCTGTTTGTCCATTTGGTCCTTAATTTCAGAGGCAGTGAGCAGGAAGTCTCGAGGGGGCATTTCAGGTCGATTTTAGACTGAAGGTCCAAAATGAGTATGTTGTCAGGGCACGCCCCACCTGACCCCTGCTCCACTCCCCCACTCCGCACCGCTTCTCCCTCTTCCTTTCTCCTTTCCTCCTTTCTTCCTTTCTTTCTTCCTCTCTCTCTCACATGGACCACCTTTCCCGCTGCTCAATGTATCACTGGCGTGCATGCCCATTTCCCCTCCTGTATCTTACCATCCCTACATTGCCACCACTGCTGCCGCACTCACCCTGCACCCACAGCAGGCCCTCTCGGGATCTCCCATGGAGACACCCGGAGAGCCATGGCTGTGTGTGGGGGTGACGTGGCGTGCCCCATGTGACCGATCCCACATGTATATAATAACAGCTGGAGTGGGAACCGAAGAAGTAGCCTTCTTCTCATATTCCCACTTCAGGCAAGTAGTGTAGCCTTCCCTTTTATTGATAACTCATATTCCCACTTCAGACCAAGTGGTCGGGGATGCTCACCCCGCGATGGAATCGCCGCTACGCACAGCCGCTATTCATCCCACCGAGTCCCACATGCTGGGACCTTGCCACTTTCGGAGCTGTCCCTGACAGCAGAAGAAGGCCTCAACCTCATCTCCCCTGCCTCCCCCGCTATGGTGACCGAAGAGCAGTATGATGAACTGCTGTCCCAATTCCAAGAGCTCCAGGCCATCGTAGAAAGCCAAGCTCAAAACCAGCCCCCAGCTGCGCCTGCACCGGTGCCGGCTCCTGCACCGACACCGACACCCACCCCCAGACCCAAACCACCTAAAGTCGCCCCCCCACCGCCTTTTCTGGAGCAGCCGAGGACCTTGACCGCTTCAAGGCGAATGCGGCATATATTTCCATGTCCAAGTGGCGGAATTCCCCAACGCCCTCTCCCAGATCCTTTTCGTCCTGTCCTATATGAAGGGAGGGACTGTGGGGGCGTGGGCGACGCAGCACACCATCATGCTACTGATGACAGGCTCCCCCCAGCTCACCATGGATGAGTTCAACATGGAACTCGATGCCATGTTCCAGGACCCGAACCGCAAGGCCACAGCCAGACAGAAGCTGGCCACTCTGCGGCAGGCCAATGACTCCGTGGATAAGATCATCCAGGAGTTTGAGATCCTCGGACCTGCCTCATGGCTAGGGGACGTGGGGCTAGTGGATCGCTTCAAACAGGCGATCAACTCCCGCCTCCGCGAGAGCATTTACCGCCTCTGCCCCATGCCAACAACCTGGGCTGAGTGGAAACACGAGGCCACCCTCCTCGACAACCAGTGGCAGCGTTTCCAGGTGATGCAACCCCGCTTAGCCCCCACCAGGCCCCCACTCTTACCCCCAAGACCCCCACTCCCCACCACTCTCCCACAGCCATGCCCCCCACCTGCTGCTGCTGCACCCCAGCCCCCCGCGCCCCGCCCCATGGCAGGAACAGGGCCACAACCCATGGACCTCGACCGCTCGAGGATCGACCAGAGGCGAAACAGGCTGTGTTACGACTGCGACACACCAGGGCACATCGTGCGGGATTGCCCGCAACCGAAAACCCGCCGAGCCCGACGGATGCACCCTGAAGACCTCAGAGCACTCATGGAGGGGCTGAGGAGACAGCTGGTGGACGAACCAGAGACAGAGGGAGAAAGGCAGGAGGTGGAGGCCCAAGAGGATTTTCAGGACGGTGACCAGTGAGGGACGCACCCCGGCCGCCTGCAGGCGATAGTACTAGCTTGTGTAGATACCGTGAGGCACCTAGCCCAGCGCCGACATCTAAATTCCACCAAGTCATCGCCAAGAAGAAGAGGAAAAACGCGTCCTCAACCAGCAAGGGGAGAGAAGCGCCAGAAACGGCATCGGAGGTAGCGGTCCCGCCACCCGCCATCTATGTGTTGTCCAAGCACCCCCCCAGATCCCTCAACCTCGCCGTGAAGCTGACCACCTTAACGTCCCTCGCCAGCATCTCCGTGTCGGCACTCCTAGATTCCGGAGCTACAGGGAACTTGGTGAGCCCCGAGTTCATCAGAAAACACGGGCTTGAGACGACCCCACTCCCTCAGCCCATCCCTGTCCACAACATTGACAGAACCCCGAATGAGAACGGAGCCATAACCGAGGAGCTAGAGGCCCTCTTGACATTTGGGCGACACACGGAGCGGGCCCACTTCGCTGTTGCGAACCTTGGGAGGCAGTCCCTCATTATAGGACACTCATGGCTGCTACACCACAACCCGGAAGTAGACTGGACACGACAGAAAGTCACCATGTCCTGCTGCCCAACATCCTGCCAGTCGATACGAGCACGAGTCGACTCAAACCCCGCGATAGAGCCTGGGGATGGAATCTACGCTGCTATCATCTCCCCGGGGTGGGGACATGAGCTAAGAGCGACCATGACCCCATCGCAGCGGATGGCCCAGGAGGCCCGCGAGCCAGAGGCAGAACCCGCACAGTTTGAGGCACTGGTGCCAGAGCAGTACCAAGACTTCCGAGATGTATTCTCGAAGGAGGCCTTCGACCAGCTACCTCCGTGGAAGCCCTGGGACCATGTGATAGACCTGGCACCAGAGGCCAAACTCCCGAGAGGGAGGACCTTCCCCCTGTCAAGGCCAGAACAGAAGGAACTAGACGAGTTCCTCCATGAAAACCTGTGGAACGGATGCATATGGCCATCCAAGTCCCCGATGGGGGCGCCAGTCTTCTTCGTCAAGAAGAAGGATGGGTCGTTACGCCTGGTCCAGGACTACTGCAAGCTCAATGAGATCACAGTGAAGAACTCATACCCCCTCCCCCTCATCGGATGTCCTTGCGTGCCTCCGAAACGCCAAGTACTTCTCAGCACTAGACCTCCACTGGGGGTTCAATAACGTCCGCATCAAAGACGGCGATGAATGGAAAGCGGCATTCTCGACCAACTGGGGGCTGTTCGAGCCTACCGTCATGTTCTTTGGCCTATGCAACTCCCCAGCAACATTCCAGACCATGATGAACGACATACTCCGAGACTTCATCGACCGGGAGGTTGTCATCTGTTACATGGATGACATCCTGATCTTCACCACTACCCTGGAAGAACACCGGAAGGTTGTCCACGAGGTTTTGGAAACGCTGCGAAGAAGAAAGCTCTTCTTGAAGCCGGAGAAGTGCAAGTTCGAGCGGACCCGAATCGAATACCTCGGCCTCATCATCGCTGAGGGCAGTGTTGCAATGGATCCCATGAAGATCCATGGAGTCCTCGACTGGCCGACCCCAACTAAGGTCAAAGAGGTGCAGTCCTTCCTGGGGTTCGTCAACTTCTACCACCGGTTCATCAAAGATTTCTCGGAGATAGCCCCCCCCTCCACGCATTAACCCGCAAGACGAAGACTTGGGCCTGGGGACCAGACGAGGACCGCATGTTCCGCACCCTCAAAGACGCCGTCACCTCTGCCCCCATCCTCGCCTTCCCCACTGACACCGGCCACTTCAAGCTCGAGTGTGATGCTTCCAACTTCGCAACCGGTGCCGTCCTCTCTCAGCTCCAGACAGACAGAGAATTCCACCCAGTAGCTTTTATGTCAAAAAGCTTCACAGATGTGGAATGCAACTATGAAGTGTATGACAAGGAGATGCTCGCGATAGTGTGCGCCCTCGAGGAATGGTGACATTTTCTGCAAGGAGCAGAGGAGAAGGTCGATGTCTACACCGACCACCGCAATCTAGGGTACTTCCGCACTGCGCAGCACCTGAACCGGCGCCAAGCACGGTGGTTGCTCTTCCTCTCCCAGTTCCACTTTACCGTCATCCACCACCCAGGGAAGCTCATGGGGAAACCAGATGCACTCTCACGCTGCGCTGACCACCCGAGAGGTAAGGACGACAACAAGGGACTGACACTCCTCCAACCAACTTGGTTCGAAACCTGTGCAATGGAGGCGATCTCCACAGAAGGAGAAGAGATGACTATCCTCGAGAGGATCTGCAGAGCAAAGGACCTGGATGAGAGCGTGGTGAAGGCGATGCGAGAACTCGGAGGGGACAATTAGGTCAGATGAATGGGAGAAACAGGGGGAGCTAGTCCTATACAGGGGAAGAATATACGTCCGCAAGGACCCGCAGCTCCGCCATGACCTGGTGCGGCTACACCATGATGCGCAGGCAATGGGGCACCCAGGGCAATGGAAGACCATGGAACTCGTCTCCCGTGACTACTGGTGGCCCCGGATGGCAGAGTATGTAGGACGGTACATGCGCGGGTGCGACACCTGCAACCGCGTCAAGTCCTTCCCCTCCCGTAAGGTCGGAAAGCTCATCCCGAACAAAATCCCCGCACGCCACTGGCAAGTGATCTCTGTCGACATGGTAGGGGAGCTTCCCAAGTCAAAGGGATACAATGCCATTCTCGTCGTAGTGGACCGCCTATCCAAGCACATGTGGTCCCTACGGTGACGATGGTGGATTCAGTGGGAATCGTGCAGCTTTTCCTCGAACACGTCTGGAGACACCACGGCCTACCCAAAGAGATCCTCAGCGATAGAGGAAGCGCCTTCATCTCCCGCTCCTCGAAGGAACTCGCAGACCTCCTCAGAGTCAAGCTCACCCCCTCGACACCCTACCACCCACAGACGGACGGACAAACCGAGTGGGTAAACCAAGAGATAGAAGCCTACCTTTGAGTGTTCGTCAACCACTGCCAAGACGACTGGGCAGACTGGCTCCCGCTAGCGGAGTTTGCCTACAACAACCATGTCCACTCTGCTACCCACTGAACCCCCTTCGAGCTCGACACCGGGCAACACCCCAGGATGGGGACAGAGCCCACATGCACGTCCGAGGTGGAAGCCGCAGATGCATTCTCCTCAAGAATGACGAAAATGCAAGAGGAGGCGAAGGTGGTGCTGGAGCACGTGGTGGACGAGATGGCCTGCTACTACGACCGCAATCGCGGGGCAGCACCTACATACCGAGAAGGCGACCAGGTCTGGCTTAGCACCCAGAACTACACGACTGACTGTCCGACCAAGAAGCTAGACCACAAGTGGATTGGCCCCTTCAAGATCACCAAAGTCGTCTCCCCCGCCGCTGTCAAACTCCGACTCACTGCACGACAGAAGGGGATCCACCCAGTCGTGTCCATGACGAACGTCAGACTGCACTGCCCTGATGAAATCGCGGAACGCCCTGCCGACCCACGCCCGGGCCCAGACCTCATAGATGGGGAAGAAGAGTACGAAGTCGAAAAAATTCTGGACTCCAAATGGCGATGCCGGAAACTCTGGTACTTGGTAAAGTATACCAGCTGGCCAAACTCGGAGAACCAGTGGCTCGCACACGACCACCTAACCCACGCCTCCGACCTAGTGGAAGACACACCCCCACGCCCCAGGGAGAGAAAGAGAAGACCGCCCAGCCACTTCGAGGCGAAGCGGCTTAAGGAGGGGGTGATGTCAGGGCACGCCCCGCCTGACCCCCACTCCGCTCCCCCACTCCGCACTGCTTCTCCCTCTTCCTTTCTCCTTTCCTCCTTTCTTCCTTTCTTTCTTCCTCTCTCTCTCACATGGACCACCTTTCCTGCTGCTCAATGTATCACCGGTGCACACACCTATTTCCCCTCCTGTATCTTACCATCCCTACATCGCCACCACTGCCACCGCACTCACCCTGCACCCACAGCAGGCCCTCTTGGGATCTCCCGTGGTGTTAGAATGCGGGGATTCGGACGACTCCGGAATGGAATCAGAGACTTAGCATGGAAGGACCTCGGCCTCAGCGACTCAGGCGGAGCGCTGTGCCATTGCTGGTTGTCCTAGGGGTCCCTAATTTCGGATCTAGCAGAGGGAAAGTCTCTTGGGGGGAATTCATGTCGATTTCGGACTGAGGTTACAAGTTACTAGGTACATTGTATATAAGGAGGGGTCCGGAATCAAAAGGAACAAGGGTAAGACGAAAGGAGACAAAGGGAGATGGAAAGAGGAACAACACCGAGGGTCAAGTGTTTGACTCAATGGTGTTTCCCAAAGGAGGAATGAAGGGCCAAGGCCCAAGGAGGAAGGAAGGAGGTTGGGAGTGGGGAATGGCTAGCTGACTGAATAGGAAGGAAGCAGCAGCCCAAATAGGAATGAGGGAGAATAGTGGAATTGAATGGAGCAATGCAATAGTTGCAAGGTCCGACATAAGTCCGGAAAGTCCGAACTCGGAAGTTAAACTCCGGAATATTGGCAAAGGCAATTAAATGGAATGAGCTAACCAATACAATGGGTATAAGCGGAGGTGGGGTCAAAGTCCGAGGTCGGAGCAAGACCGGAGGTTCCGGAGATGGAGACGCGAACGGGATTCCGGAGCGGAGGTCCGGAGTCGGGAGCATAGGTTTTGCATACTTGTCTGGAAGGTGTCGTGGTTGGGGTCGGACCCGGAATGTTCCGGAGTCGGACCGAAGGTGGTGTCAGAGCCGGAGGTGGGATAACCTCTTGGGAGTCGGCAAGGAGAAAGTGATGGAAGGGAAGTAGGGCTCCGGAAGTCGGAGTTCGGAGTTCCAGGAGCCCGGAGCGGAGGTCGGGATTGTATGGATATGACACGTGGAGACACCCGGAGAGCTGTGGCTGTGTGCAGGGGTGACGTGGCGCGCCCCACATGACCGATCCCGCATGTATATAATAACAGCTGGAGTGGGAACCGAAGAAGTAGCCTTCCCTTTTAATGATAACTCATATTCCCACTTCAGACTAAGTGGTCGGGGACGCTCACCCTGCGATGGGATCACCGCTACGCACAGCCGCTATTCATCCCGCCGAGTCCTGCATGCTGGGACCTCGCCGCTTTCGGAGCTGTCCCTGACATATGTACAAGCACCTGTATATAATAGGGAGACAAAAGCACAAGGAAATCAAAGGGGGTCCAAATCGGAACAAAGGCATCTGAATGGGAACAAAGGGATGACAGAAGCGGAGTGGCACCGAAAGGTCATAGGTTAGAACCTGTGGTACATCCAAAAGGAGATAGGGAGGGTGAAGCCCAGAGGGGCAGGAAGATGAGGTGAAGTGGGGATCTAACTGGCTAAAATGGAGAGAAGCAGCAGTCCAAATAAGGATGAGGGGAAAGCATGAAAGATACATTACAATCGGCAAAAGTACCGAGTATGATCCCTGGAACTCGGAGGTTGTGGAGCTTACAGAGGTTATGGAGGCAGGGTTGAAAGTCCAAGGAATGTTGGCAATGGTGTTTATGTAGTATGAGGTCACCAATGCAATGGACTTAAGCTGAGGTGGAGTCAAAGTCCGAGGTCGGAACTATGATGGAATCTCGGAGCGAACGTACAAGCGGTGTCCAAGTACAGGGTACAGGTGTCAGGGATGCATCCAGGGTAGAGGGGGTCCGGATGTATTGCCCGGCAGAAGGGCCCTCATGGGGTGCGAACCAGGCATGCGTGCTGGCAGGTCCAGGAAGGGACAGCAGTCCCTGGCCACTTAGACTGAAGTGGAGAATGTGAGAAGAAGGTTACTTCTTCGGTTCCCACTTCAGGTACATTTATGTACATGTGGCTTGAGTCACATGACGAGTGCCACATCATCCTCGGAGACAGCCACAGGCATCTGGGTGTCCCTGTGGGGGATCCCGAGAGTGTCCGCTGCATGCACACGTACTGGGCACAGTGGGAAGCCGTCCGGGGTGTGTGGGCTGGACGGGTCAATAGTACAAAGGAAGGTGGTCTGTGTAGATAGAAGGGAATAAACAAGGAAAGGAAGATGAGAGGAATGAGATAAAGAAAGGAGAAGAAAGAGAGAAAGGAAAGGGGAAGAGAGGGAGGAAGGAGGAGGGAGAGGGTTGGACAGCGGGGAGTGGGTGTGGTGTGGCCGGGTGGGTCCAGGTGGACCCAGGTCAGGCAGGTGTGCCCTGACAACAGGACAACAGTGGAAGGTTGTAACTTGCCAGAGGTTTGGCAGAAGAGGGTTGGAGGAAGGAGAGTGATAAGAGGAGTGGGGAGAGGAGTGGAGGAGGAATGGTGTCAGGTCCGAAGGTGAGTATCGGAACAGATGGAAGTAGGGTAGGAGGGTGACAGAAGGGTGGAGGTGTCATGAGGAGTAAGGGGAGGTGTAAGAGGAGGGTGGTGAGAGGAGTGATGTCAGGTCCGAAGGTGAGTATTGAAACAGACGGAAGTAGGGTAGGACTCTGGAGGTGGTGAAGACAGGGGTCCAGGAGTCGGATCAGGGTCGGGTATGTACGGATATGACAGTTGGGCATGATGGGAGTCACAGGATGATATGAACTGTTTGGATGCTCACATGTGAGCTAGTCTCAATGAAAATAGGGCTAGTCAAATGATATAAATGCTGAAGAAGTCATTGGAGGAGTCTTGGAATTATGGCATTTTATTTGGACCAAGTTTCCCTGTGCATGGATAATCAAGATATGTATACTGCATCTGAGAATTCCCGTTCTCAGTCAAATCTGCACCAGATTTCACACAATCGGTATCATTAGAAAGCTATGGATAAGGAGAGTCGGATGGAATAAAGGGACGGAGGTTTGAGGCAGTGTTTGGAGTGGTATGAGGAAGTTTGTGTTTTCCTTTTCAATTTCTTTTGTTGTTTGGAATTTTATTCTAAGCCAATGGCAGCCGAACCTTACCGCTGTTGTCAGTGGAGGCTTAGCTCAGCCAAACCCATATATTTCGGACTCTTTTCACAAATTGTATGTTTGCTGTATGGGTATATGTACATAGCGATTGAAACGGAATAGGCAATTTCCCCCCCTCCTGCTACTTTTGAAGTCTGTGTACTTGGGTGCTGTGAGTGGCCACACGATTGGTAAAGGGCTATTGTGACCTTTAGGGAAATCCACCACGGAAAGAAGATAAGCAAGAGTTACCAGAGTTATATTTTTCCCCTCAATTCTCCCCCCTCCCCATTGAATATATGTGTCAGGGCGTGGGAAAACGTTACCGTGGCTCGCCGTCGGCGACCGTTAAGGCCTGCTACTTCGGCGGAACAGCCCATCAAGGGCGGGGGTGACAATCGCGGCGGAACGGGGTTTCGGCTTCAACGACTCGTTCATGAGCGTTGCGCCTCGTACTTGATGCGGCCCCGATATTTCAGGAGACAGGAGGAGCAACTGGGTCAGACAGAGGGTGCAGGGGGTAACCCTAGTTGATTTTCGAACTGAAGTACGAGGTAGTGTACAAGCGGTATTTAAGTATAACGGAATGAATGGAATTAAGTCGCCAGATCTCACGGAGATTGCGGGCAGGGTTAAGAAGAACGAAAACAAACAAAAGGGTGTGGGAGAAGGACGGCCATGTACGGCCGTCAAGGAAACAAGCGTGATAAAGAAAGACTAGTAGGCCCGTGACGGGCCGTGGAAACAGGTAGTGGTGACGGGGAAGGGTGACGGGCTTGTTCAGGTGGCGTCGGGCGGGCAGCGGAGTTGACGGGGTCGAAGGGGGGGAGGGAGAAGGTGTGGGGAGTGATCACCTGACCGTGGGAATTGCCGGGTCGTGACAGTATCCCCCCTTGGGACTGAACCCTTGAAGTCCCATGCGCGCGTGAGAACCCTGCAGCCTATGCCGGGTTTGATTCCGACGGCGATCTGAACAAAAGGACTTAACTTTGCTATCGCAACCCAAGATGCCCCCTAAGGTCCGTGCGATGGACCTCTCGTCCTGGAAAATTGAAGACCTCCAGTACGACTCCGGCGACGAGCAGGAGCTCATGCTCCAGAAATGCCAGGAACGCCACAGACAGTGCCGAGTTGAGGCTGATCGCGTGGAGGAGTTGCGTCGCGCAGAAGAGGCTCGCCGCGAGGCAGAGCGACTAGCGGCAGCTCGTCTCGCTGCTGAAGAGGAGGAGAAGAAGAAAAGGAGAACGGCTGAGTCGGTGACAGGGAAGGTGAGTATTCCTGGTCAACTGATCGGGGGCGCAGGGTGCTACTGATCATCCTGATCGTCTCGATCACAGCGTCCTGCAGCCAGTAATCGACCATCTACAGCGGGAGATGATCCCCCACCTTGCGATCGTTGTGTCCAGCGCAAGGTTGCCTGCGTCTTGGGTACAGGCAATCACGGAGTCTGCGCCGAGTGCCAGAGGCTGAAGCAGAAGTGTCGATGCGGGGATTGGACGTCACCCGTGGCGAAGTGCCCACGAGTGAAGGGGCCTAAGGAGGACGCGGAGGTTTTGGACATGGACGATGACGAATCGGACAACGAGGGAGAGCGCTCCACTGAGGATCACCTTGCGCAGATCCACGAGGCAATCCTGGCCGTGAACAAGACTCTGACGGGCCTGACCGCTATAGCGGGCCGCCTACTCGAATACGTCACCAATGCTGAGGAACGACGCCTAATGGACATGCGGTCGAGGAGGGAACACACGGAGGCTGAGGAACGGGGTGCAAGGTTGGGTGGGGAGAGAGCGGGGCAGGCTGAGACTAGTACCTCTGACTCTTACTCTACTCTGTTGTTAGACTCTGCCTTTACCGACTAACAATCCCATCCTCTGTTGTCAAGCGTGTTGTGGTCCCGGTTTCGCTGGATATCGTGTGTGGAAATCGGCAACGAGATCCGAGGCGTGTTCCAGCTCCGTAGCAGGGAGCCACTCGGTTTCCTCGTCAGTACCCTCATACCCAAGCCAACGTACCAGGTACAGCAGCTTGCAGCTGCGCCGTTGGTCAGTCTTGGAGTCCAGGATCTCGGCGATCTCGTACTCGAGTTCGCCGTCGATCTCAACTGGCGGCGGCGGGGGCTGTTCCCGGTTGGGGATGGAATTGGGTATCGCGGGCTCAAGTTGGGAGACATGAAAGACTGGGTGCACAGCCTTCATGGTGTTGGGGAGGCGGAGTGTGCATGAATGAGAACCCGGCTGCGCAATGATCTCAAACGGCCCAAAGTTCTTCTCGGCGAGTTTCGCCGACAGCCTAGTAGTGCGGAAATACTTGGCCTTGATGAACGCTGAGCTGCCGATGTCGAACGGTGGTGCGGGGAGCCGTCGAGCGTCTGCAGGGCCTTGGTAGCGCTGCTGGGCATGGGTCATCTCTTCATGGAGGAACTGGTGGAGAGAGTCGAGATCGACCGAGTAGTCTTGTGCTCGTGCCGAGGTCAGATCTCGCTCGGGGTGGATGGCAAGGTTGGGGTGATACCCCTTGTTGGCGAAGAATGGTGAAACCCCCGTGGTAGCATTCGGGGCGTTATTGTAGGCGAACTCGGTGAGGGGCAAGAGTTCGGACCAGTTGTCCTGCTGGTAGTTACAATAGACGCGGAGGTACTGCTCCAGGGTTTGGTTCATCCGCTCGGTTTGACTGTCGCCTTCAGGGTGGTATCCCGAGGTGAAGTGTAGCCGTATATCGAGGGCCTTGCCCAGGGAGCGGAAGAAGTGGGAGATGAACTCGGATCCCCTATCCGAGGTGATGTGGGAGGGAACGCCGTGCTTGGAGAAGACGTGGAGTAAGAACAGCTTTGCCAAATCCGGCGCCATGACGGTGTCCGTAGACGGTACGAAGACGCACTGTTTGGACAACCGGTCGACGATGACCAATATGGCGGTATAACCAGAAGAGGCGGGGAGGTGTTCTATGAAGTCCATGGAGATGGAGTGCCACGGGCGTTCGGGGATTGGGAGCTGTTTGAGCAGGCCGTATGGCTTGTGGCGGGGAGTTTTGGCGCGGGCACAAGCGGTGCAAGAAGACATGTAGTCTTTGACGAAGGTGCGCACACCCAGCCAAGTATACTCCCGGTGGACAAGATCCAAGGTACGGTTCCGTCCAAAGTGCCCAGAGAGTGGATGGTCGTGCTTGTATCTCAGCACGCGGAGCCTGAGGTCGTTGGCGTCTGGGACGTAGATCCGGTTGTCTAGCCTTATGAGGCCATCTGCGTCCCTAGACCAGCGGGAATCCTCTTGTTATGGAAATGGGAATTTCCCATTTTAGACTCTTATGGGTTCTGTATCACATGATTTGTATAGTAATAGAGTTTATCCAATCAACAATTACCAAAAAACCCGCTGTGCTAACATCTGTTAAACCTCATGTTACAACATCTGTGAAACCATCTGTAAACCCTAATGAACCACCTCACTTCCACTTTCCACTTTCCTGCGTCAAGAACGGACGAAAATGGGCGCCTCCGGCCCCATTTTTGTAACACCTCTGGTATCGCGGCGGTGAGATAGTCCGCAACGGCGGGGTCATGGGGAAGGGCGGTGATGATGTCCTTATGGATAGCGTTGATGTCAACGAGGGAACTTGCGCAGAGGACGGGTTCGGCGAGGTATGTAGCTCTTAGGGAGGACGCGAGCTGCTCCTGCGTGAACACTGGTCTGAAGTTTTGAGGGTTAACGCGAGCATAGTCCCTATCCCCCTCTTTGGGGTAGACGTCCCACCGTCTAGTCAACGCATCCAGTTTCGCGCCCAATTTTCCCAGGCGGAAACGGACCACCATGTTGAATTGGGATAAGAACTCTGACCATCGTGCCTGACGGCGGGTCAAGAGTTTAGTGGTGCAAAAATATTCCAGGTTTTTGTGGTCGGTGACCACGTCGATGGGTGTTCCCGAGCCCTCTAAGTAGTGCCACCATCCTCGAAAGGCTTCATAGATGGCTAGAAGCTCCTTATCGTGGGTGTCATAATTGAGTTCCGGTGCCATCAGCGTCCTTGACCGAAAGGCAACAGGGCATATCTCATCATCCGGGCAGCGGATGGAGATGATGCCCGATATTGCATAATCGGAGGCGTCTGTCTCGATAATAATTGGCGTGTCGGGGACCCAATGGGTTAGGATGGGGGCAGAGGTAAAGGCCCGCTTAAGGCGTTGAAACGCCGCGCAGCAGTTGTCAGAGAACACCCAGGGGACTCCCTTGTGGGTGAGTCGGGTCAGCGGTACCACAATATCGGAATATTCATGGATAAAACGCCGATAGAAATTAGCGAATCCTAGGAAGGACTGAATGTCCTTTACCTTACGGGGTTCGGGCCAATCTTGGATGGCCTTAACCTTTTCCGCGGACATGGTTAGCCCGTTGGGAGAAAGGACGTTGTTGTGGGGACAACTCCGTGTACCGCAAAAAGTCGGATTCTGTGGAATTTGGCCACCAACATATACCACATACCCTCTGACGCTCCCGATGTTCATTCTAACACTATCCAACACTCCACAAACTCATTCCTTATTTTTCCCTATTTTCCCCATCATTCCCGACAACCCCAAGCAAAATTCCCACGCCCAACCACGCCGCCAATTTCACCCCCTCTCTAGACCTCCATACCCACACTCACAACCCAGCCGTCTTTCCACCCGATAGTGATGCTCTACCACCCTTCTTCACCCCCGGAGCATTTCCCAGAATGGTAATCCCATATCCGGATGGTTCAGCACGGAGTATACTCTCACGTGGTCTTGACAGCACCTGTCAATGGCCACATCTCAAGAAGTACTGCACCAAATGGGACGAATAGGGGCTCGTTGGAAAGCTGGAGACGAGGAGGTTGCTGACGGGAGGATAGGCGGGCGCTGTGGCGAAGCGTTGTGGAGTTAACTTTTACATTTCCCATTTCGGACCCGTTATGATATATTCCCCATTCATTCATATTTCTTTTATTGTTTCTTTGTTCCCAATTGGATATTCATCATTTACGGTTGCCTAACGGCCCGTTTACATTCCCCCAGTCCATTCATTTCATTTCAAACATATAAAAACTAGATAACAGCTTGTACATAACAAGTTAGTATTGAATAGACCCGTGAAGGGACAAGAAAGAGTTGCATCCAAGTGGCAAAGACGCCATCCATGACCCTAACGCCCCATTGAGCTAGTTGCTTACGTCTAAGACCCCTCACATCGTAATACTCAGCCTTGACGTCCAAGAGAGACGTAGGTGAGTGTTTGTTTGAGTTTTTTGCAGACCCAGTAGCGACCACGGACCAAAACCCGGCCCAACGAACCACACCCGCGCACACTACCACCCTCCCCCTTCTCTCTGTCTCGAGTCTAGGCGATAGACCCGTTACAACGTACCCGAGGTACTCCGTGGTGTCTGTGTGGAATTCGCACTTCTTCGGGTTTGCAAAGAGACCGTGTTGTCGTAACCGGTGGAGGACTTCTCGGACATGCTCCTCGTGGGAGGCCTCGTCTTCTGAGTATACGAGAATATCATCTAGGTAGACGACGACACAGATGTCGAGGAGGTCGGCAAAGATGGAATTGACAAACCGCTGGAACGCTGCGGGCGCGTTGGTGAGACTGAATGGCATGACTAGCCATTCGTAGGAGCCATAGCGGGTGCAGAAGGAGGTCTTCCATTCATCACCCACGGCGATACGCACAAGATGGTATGCGTGCCGCAGATCGAGCTTGGTGTAAATTTTGGCTTGGCTCGGGGCGTCCAGTAGGTCTGCTATGTGTGGCAGCGGGTATCTATCCTTCTTGGTTATCCAGTTGAGGCCCCTAAAGTCTACGCAAAGGCAGAGTGAACCGTCCTTTTTGCGGACAAAGAGCACCGGCACGGCGTGCGCCGACGAAGACGGCCTAATAAAGCCGGTAGCTAGGTGCTCGTCGAGAAACGCTCGAAGGGCCTCAAGCTCGGTCGGGGATAGGGAATACAAGGTTCCCAACGGGGGGTGCGTACCTTCCTCTAGCTCAATCCTCAGGTCGAATTCACGATGTGGTGCCAGAGTGTTAGCCTTGCTTTTGCTAAACACATCGGCGTATTCGTGATAGGCCTTTGGTACGGCGTCGAGGTCAGCAGGCTCGGAGGTCGCGGTTGCGCGCAGCTCGCTTGCTCGAGACGGGATGCTCAGGCTGAAAGTTACGGAGCCGTCGAGTTTTGCGGCCCGGGCAAACGCCGCTGGGCTAACAAACTCGATGGAAGGGGCCTGGCGGTCAGGGTTACACGGCATGTTGGCGGCGGAGACCGGTGTGTCCGCTGGAGGGACTACACTCGGCGGGGTTACGGGAGAGCTCTGGGGGTCGGCCTGGGTTGTTCAGATGTCCGGAAAGATATACTGCTCTTTGCCCAATCAATCAACGGATTGTAGTGGGCGAGCCAGTTGTGTCCCAGGACGATAGCACAAGAGCCATCCAACGGGGTGACATAGAATGTTGTCGGGGTAACATCGCTGGTAGCAAAGTGGACGGGGAGATCGACGGCGCGCGTTATCATGTGATTTGTCGTGCCGTCGAACAAGTGGAGCTGCATCGCGGGTACGGAGTAGGTCTGTAAATTGTGTTTATTAACAAGCTTAGTATCAATAAAACAATCGGAAGAACCTGAATCAATTAGAGCGGGAAAAACAAAAGAGGGATCACAGTTGGTAAGAGAAAATGAGGGTGGTCCATTAGCGGAAAACATTTTAGAACGGGGGACAGAGGCCCCGGAATTGGGAGACAAAGGAGAGCCGGGGGCATTCCCCCTTGAAGCAGGAAATCGACCATCACAGGAACCGAAAGAAACAGAGAAGGAAAGAGAATTGGGGTCCGATAGGGCGGACGCGTTCAAGCGTACCTCCCTCTTCGCACGAAGGGGTTGAGTACAACCCTCCAATCGTGCGGTGTCCAGAGGGTTGCCGGTGTCAGGGACGCGTCCGGGGTAGAGGAGGCCCGGGTGAGAGGCCCGACACTAGAAGCCTCGCGGGGTGTGGAGCGGGCGTGCGTACTGGCGGGCCCGGCTCAGGAGGCAGTCCCTGGCCACTTAGACTGAAGTGGAAAAGGGTGTTATTATTATTAAAAGGGGATACTATGTTACTTACCTGAAGTGGAAAAGGGTGAGAAGAAGGCTACTTCTTCGGTTCCCACTTCAGGTATGTTTATATACATGCGGCTTAGGTCACATGACGGGTGCCACGTCATCCTCGCATACAGCCGTAGTCACCCGGGTGTCCCCGTGGGGGATCCCGAGGGCGTCCGCTGTGGGCGCGCGAGCTGGACATAGCGGGGGTTGCCCGAGGTGCCCGGGCTGGGCGTGTCGTGAGCACGCTGGAGGTGGGTCAATGGTACATTGATACAAGGAAAGGTCGTCCATGTAGAATAAAGAGAAAATAAAGAGAAGGTGAGATAAGTAAAGAGAGAGTGGAATGGAGGAAGAAAGAAAGAAGAAGGGGGGAAGGAGGTAGGGGAGGACTGGGTGGCGGGGTACCGGGTGAAGTGGGGCCGGGTGGGGCCGGGTCAGGCGGGTGTGCCCTGACAGCCGGTTAGTTTTTTGCGTCAGACGATGAGTCTGACTCCGGCTCTGGTGTCGTGGCCGGTTCTGGTGTGGCGACTTTGGCCACTCTGGCCTTAGCCGCACTTGACCCGGCCTTGTAGCACTCTTTAGCTACATGTCCCGGCTTACTGCAGAACATGCACAAGTTATTGTCGAAGCGCCGTTGACGCTCTTCCTTGGTCAGCCTGCCATCTTTCCCGAGTTTTGCGGCGAGGTCAGATTTAGGCTTACCGTCGGGGTACTTGTCCTTTGGTTTATTGGTAGCGGATGTGGATGGTGTGGCGGGGGAAGGTGCGGCGGATCGGTGGGATTTGGCGGGGGTGGTTTTGGGGAGCCTTTATCATAGGTGTTGGAGGCGGGTTTATGGTGCCGATCGGTCTGGGTCTTTCGTTCCCAGTAGCGTGTATCGATTTCATTGGCGAGGTCTCGTAGGTCGTATAACGACGTTGGCTTACCAAACCGAGTGATTTCATCTTTGATACGATCGGGCAGACCGCGGTAGAACAGGGCGCGGAGGGCTCCTTCACCCCAGTCGTCCAACTTACCTGCGTAGCGGTTGAACTCGGTGACGTACTTCCCGATGGTCTGTCCATCCTTCATTGTTAGGTTGAACAAACGCTCTTCAGCTTCGCCGACGGGGTCACGTGGGCCGAAGTTACGTTCGAGTTCTCCCACAAACCTTGTCCAGTCGTTCATCCACCGTGGTTGTCGACCGGGCCAGTGGCCGCGAAGGATATCTGGCTCAAACCAGTCCAGTGCCGCCCCCTTCAAGTATGAGACGGCGAATAGGACTTTGTCAGCCTCGGTCGGGAAGGCTCGGGCGTGGGTCATAAAGTTTACTTCACATTGGATGAAGAACATACGGAGTTTGTTACGGTCAGAGCCGTCGAATGGTTCGGGTTCACGGACCTTCTTACGGGCCGGTTCAGGTCGAGGCGGCGGTGGAGGAGCTGGGGGTGGTGCCGGTGGCAGGATCATCTGGCGGATGTCGCAAGTGGTTCGAGCAAGGTCGCTGATTGCCTTGGTGAGTATGAAGGCCATACGTCCCTTCGGCAGGGCTTGCTCTGCTTGGTCAATGTCGATCTCTTCGATCTCATCGACCGTAACCGGCAGATCTGCGGGTAGCTCCTCTCGTGGCGCTGGCTCGGGCTCTGGTTCGGGTTCTGGCACCGGCTCGATTGGTATCTGGGCCGTTGACTCGGCCTCATCCGCAAATGAATCGCTGTCAACTTCGCTCGGCGTTCGTTGCCAGCGGTATCGATGGCGTTTCACCGGCGTTGAGGACCATAAGCCTGCCCGGTCTGCCGTGAAGCTCTCGAAAATCGGTTCGTCTGACTCTTCCCTATCAAATAATACGCGCGAGGTGTACTGCGTGTATGGTGAAGCGGAAGTACCAGCCACTGGTTGGCAGGTCTGAGAATGGGTTCTGGGTTTGCGAGACATCGTTTAACGTCAAGAGCGAGGGGAGTTCGAAAATACTGTCAGGGTGTGGGAAAACGTTACCGTGGCTCGCCGTCGGCGACCATTAAGGCCCACTACTTCGGCAGAACAGCCCGTCAAGGGCGGGGGTGACAATCACGGCGGAACGGGGTTTCGGCTTCAACGACTCGTTCATGAGCATTGTGCCTCGTACTTGACGCGGCCCCGATATTTCAGGAGACAGGAGGAGCGACTGGGTCAGACAGAGGGTGCAGGGGGTAACCCTAGTTGATTTTCGAACTGAAGTACGAGGTAGTGTACAAGCGGTATTTAAGTATAATGGAATGAATGGAATTAAGTCGCCAGATCTCATGGATATTGCGGGCAGGGTTAAGAACGAAAACAAACAAAAGGGTGTGGGAGAAGGACGGCCGTGTACGGCTGTCAAGGAAACAAGCGTGATAAAGAAAGACTAGTAGGCCCGTGACGGGCCGTGGAAACAGGTAGTGGTGACGGGGAAGGGTGACGGGCTTGTTCAGGCGGCGTCGGGTGGGCAGCGGAGTTGACGGGGTCGAAGCGGGGGAGGGAGAAGGTGTGGGGAGTGACCACCTGACCGTGGGAATTGCCGGGTCATGACAATATGGACCTGTTCTTACCACAACACCCTTTTAGCCCCCTTTCTCTTTCTTCCCTAGTTTTTGGGGAGTGAGCTGGGGTGCTACCCTCTGTTTTTCTGGTGACAGTAGCAGATTCCTGCTTGCAACTGTCAGGGCAATAGCCCCGAACCCCGAGTCACATGTAAATTAGATACATATAGTCACGTGGGCAAGCGGGAACCTCCGGGTAACTGCTTACACACCACCGTAAAATACACTATCTTGTATCACTTATGGCCTTGTGTGCTGAGCCACCCTAAGACCTCACACTTTTTTAAGTGCATGAGGTGTGTTTTACAACACAACCCACAACTCTACAATCTTAACATCTGACTCGGAAGCGCCTATGGCACCTAAACATGCCTGCAAGGGCAAGGTCGCATCTGCAGCGACACGAAAACGAGCGGTTTATAAAGAAACCGCAATCTCCCATCATGGGAGATTCAAACCAAAAGCCGTCGTCAGACGACGACGAGGATCAACATGATCCGGCATTAGCAACCACCTCAGGGCTGGTCCCTGAAGGTTTTAGAAACTTACATGGAGTAAGTGCAGGGCAAAATACCCCCAGAACTCCACAACATACCGATCTAACCCAAGCTGGGGAAGATCCCTCACCTCCTCACGAGGTGATCGACTTGCGCGAAAAATGTGTAAGCGCCGAACGATCAGCCCAAAAAGCTGATCGGATAGAGTCGCAGGAAACTCCAGGGCCCGACTATCCCCTGGAGCCCCCCCTCACGTCCCCAAGTCAAGCCCCAAAGGCAGACAAAGGGAAACAAAGGGAAGAGCCCCCGCATCGGCTATCCGAAAAACTACTGGACTTGTTCCAGGTTCTGTCTGAATGGAGGACAGAAAGTGAAGACCAACTTCTTCTCAGGCTGAAAGCCCGAGAAGGCGCAAAAATACTCCCTGAGAGCAGGATCTCCCAGAGCACGGAAGCTCCAAAAGAACTTCCGCTGTTTACACTCCCACACACCATGCCAGACAAGGCAAGGTTGCCAACCTCGGAGGAGGTCTCCGAGATAATGAAGAGGAGGCGAACTGAAATGAGGGAGTTCGCTGAGGAAGCCTTACGTAAAAATAAGGAAAAACCAGCAAAAAAACCCCTCTATGAAAGGGAAGCACCCTCCACAACGGCCTCGCCTAAACAAAGCGAGCGTGGAGTGTTCACTCCAAGAACCCATTCTGGAACCCCCAGAAGCGGAAATGTCAACTGGGGAGAGTCTCTGCTCGCCCAACCAAACTTCCTCCTGGAAAACCAGGAATCGCGCATAATAAACACGATAAACTCAATCCAAAAAAAGATCGAGGAAACGAACCATAATAGCACGGCTCGTCTAGAGATAACTCTAGAAAGAATGGCCAACGCAATCAACGTGTTGACTGAAAAAATCAGCGAACAAACAGATTTGCTGAAGGAAATAAATTTCTCACAAAAAAGTGAGGAAACAAATAAACACCCCTGGACCACGGTCCAGGACATAAATAGAACTCGTGAAAAATTCACGAAAAGAACCACCAGTGAAAGCACACTGGAATATCATCAGCGACTCGACAGAGACGCTAAGGAGATCCTTCTCCCAAGGATAGGAGAAGACGATGCCGAAAGAAGGCATCGTTCAGAGATTAGGAGGAGAATTGGCACGTACCAACGGTTTGGCCAAACGTCCACTTATGACGGACCTCTCGAACAGAGAGGTAACTCATTCACACCCTCTCAAAACAATGAGAGAATACAAATACAACTTCAGGCGAATTCGCCTGAAACCAAAGAAACGCTGCGAGGAAGATTTCCCCCAGCAAAAACCCCCCCAAAGGAGAGATCTCCATTGGATAGTGACCCTGCAAAGGCAGGGGAGCAAGAAGAGTACCTGGAGAAATGGTACGAAAAGGCCATAAGAATGGCTGAAGTGAGAATACTCACTCCCTACCCAGAAGGAGTGAAACCAGAAGCCCTAAAGAATGGGCCGGCATTCCCTGACAAGAAATGGTCAGGGGAGAACGACATGGAATCGTTCTGGCAGTGGTTCACAGAACTACTGGGATTCCTCGCCTCGTGAGGATGCAAAGGTCCCCAATTTGACGAAGTCCACCTGGACTGCTTGATTCGTGGATTAGGGGGGCCCGCGTTTGACCTCGGAATTAGACTCCGAGACGAAACTCTCCTCAGAGGAGACGAGGGCATGTTCCTCAAAGTGCTCAACATATTGATGAGAACCTTCATCCTCCACCGTGTTGAACGCAACAAAGAAATACCGCAACGTCAAATATGAAGCAGAAAAAGGCCTAAAACAGTTCTACTTAGAACTGTCAAAAGCAGCATCCCAGATGGTGACGCCGCCAGACCAGGCATCCTTCAACACCAGGTTCCTAAACTACATTCCCCTTGAATGGAAGAGGGAAATGATTGCTCATGATAGAATCAGAGCAGACTTCTCCTCAAACGAGGAGATGTTAAAAGCAATATCTCGTGTAGACGAGATAATCGACGGGCTGAAGATGTCTTCAGCCTACAAATCAGGTTACTATACCAGAACACTACCACAGCAACCACGAGCCGCGGCAGAGCCCTCCCATCAGGAAAGAAGGCGGAAGAGCTGAAACCCAGATGGAAAGAGGATACATCCTCGAAAAACTCGAGGAAAACTGACCAAAAGTCAGTTCCAATTTGCGGCAAATGCGGCAAAATAGGGCAAACGAAAGATTGCCCAAGACACAATATAACGAGCGATGAAAAACCAAGGTGCATAGCTGCCATGGAGATCGCGAACTCAATGGATGAAGAGTCGAAAGGCTCATCAGATGAGAAACCAGAGAACAACTCTGGTAACTCCGAAGCATCAAGCTTCGAAGTAGAGGACCCATATGAAGGACCTCAATACTCACCCGACTCAGAGGGTGAGGAAGTCAACGTCGGGACCATAAGAATGGGCCCAATGTCAGTCATCGACCACGATGACATAAATTATAAAATCAAACTGGCTGTAGCACACCAGTTAGAAAACTGTCAGGGCACACCTGCCTGACCCGGCCCCACCTGGCCCCACTTCACCCGGTACCCTGCCACCCGGCCTTCCCCTACCTCCTCCCCCCTCTCCTTTCTTTCCTTCTTTCTCCATTCCACTCCCTCTTTACTTATTTCACCTTCTCTTTATTTTCTCCTTATTCTATGCGGATGACTTTTCCTTGTATCAATGTACCATTGACTGTCATATCCATACAATCCCGACCTCCACTCCGGGCTCCCGGGACTCCGAACTCCGACTTCCGGAGCCCTACTTCCCTTCCATCACCTTCTCCTTGCCGACTCCCAAGAGGTTATCCCACCTCTGGCCTGGACACCACCTTCGGTCCGACTCCGGAACATTCCAGGTCCGACCCCAACCACGACACCTTCCAGACGAGTACGCAAAACCTATGCTCCCGACTCTGGACCTCCGCTCCGGAATCCCGTTCGCGTCTCCGTCTCCGGAACCTCCGGTCTTAGCTCCGACCTCGGACTTTGACCCCACCTCCGCTTATACCCATTGTATTGGTTAGCTCATTCCATTTAATTGCCTTTGCCAATATTCCGGAGTTTAACTTCCGAGTTCGGACTTTCCGGACTTACGTCGGACCTTGCAACTATTGCATTGCTCCATTCAGTTCCGCTATTCTCCCTCATTCCTATTTGGGCTGCTGCTTACTTTCTATTCAGTCAGCTAGCCATTCCCCACTCCCAACCTCCTTCCTTCCTCCTTGGGCCATGGCCCTTCATTCCTCCTTTGAGAAACACCATTGAGTCAAACACTTGACCCTCGGTGTTGTTCCTCTTTCCATCTCCCTTTGTCTCCTTTCGTCTTACCCTTGTTCCTTTTGATTCCGGACCCCTCCTTATATACAATGTACCTAGTAACTTGTAACCTCAGTCCGAAATCGACATGAATTCCCCCAAGAGACTTTCCCTCTGCTAGATCCGAAATTAGGGACCCCTAGGACAACCAGCAATGGCACAGCGCTCCGCATGAGTCGCTGAGGCCGAGGTCCTTCCACGATAAGTCTCCGATTCCATTCCGGAGTCGTCCGAATCCCCGCATTCTAACAATTGACCCACCCGCAGCACGCTCACGACACGCCCAGCCCGGGCGCCTCGGGCGACCCCCGCTATCTCCAGCTCGTGCGTTCACAGCGGACGCCCTCGGGATCACACCCGGGTGACTACAGCTGTACGCGAGGATGACGTGGCACCCGTCATGTGACCTAAGCCGCATGTATATAAACATACCTGAAGTGGGAACCGAAGAAGTAGCCTTCTTCTCATCCTTTCCCACTTCAGGTAAGCAACATAGTGTTCCCTTTTAATAATAATAACATTCTTTCCCACTTCAGTCTAAGTGGCCAGGGACTGCCTCCTGAGCTGGGCCCGCCAGTATGCATGCCCGCTCCACCCCCTGCGAGACTTCCAGTGTCGGGCGTCTCACCCGGGCCCCCTCTACCCCGGACGCGTCCCTGACAAAAACACGGCAGACGAAAAAGTCGCCGAAGCCTTGGTGGAAGCACCAAGAAAAGATGCCTTGGGGAAATACACCAAAGTACCCAAGGAAAACAAGGACAAAGGGAAGAAGGACCAAAAGTCCATCGAAACCCAGTCCCCCTTGTTTGATGCGAAATTCCGCATCTCAAAAGACATGGGAAAATACCCCGCAAACAGACCACTCTCAACGAAGAGAACGCTAACGGCTCACATAAAAATAGCAGGCATAAAAGCCTATGCGCTATTCGATAGTGGAGCCGAAACGGACGCTTTATCGCTGGACTTTGTCTGTGCGGTCCACATCCCAATTCTCCAATTGGAGAACCCAGTCGTCCTTCAAATGGGGACGAAAGGAACAAGATCACAGATCCTGTTCGGAACCAATGTGGACGTTGAGATCAACGGCCACGTAGAAAAACACTACTTCGATGTAATTAACATCGACAGATACGACGCCATTTTTGGCACCCCCTGGTTAAACAAAAAGCAGGTAAGCTTAGACTTCCGGTCCCACAAAGTGAGAACGGTGAACAAGGGCAACATAGACACCCTTGGAATAAGCGAAGACCGTGTGACGAGATCACACGGATGGAAAACTCGAGCAAGAGCCCGAGAACAACCAAAAAAGAAGCCCCCCTGACAGGGAGGCGGGATTGAAACACACCTCAGGGTAATCACAAGAAAATACCCTGAAGGTTGGCCCAATCCTAGTCCGGAAGGACTAGAACTTCCAGACGTACCACCCCTGGAAGGCCTCTCCATGAACAACCCCGAGTTCGAAATACTCAGGGAGTGGTGGAGAGAAAAATTTGAAACGGTAATGGCGCCAGTGCCATTAGAAATGCCTCCCTTGAGGGAGGTGAACCATCGAATCCCGTTGAAGGATCTGAACAAGAAATTTCGGGAAAACACCCCGAGATGTCCCGCAGCACTGCAGGAAGCACTAGCGACCAAAATAGATCGCTATGTAAAAGCAGGATGGTGGTATCCTGCAAACAGCGAGCGAGCATGCCCGCTACTGTGCATCCACAAAGCAGATGGATCTTTGCGCACGGTAATAGACGCGAGAAATCGTAACTCAAACACGATCCTCGACGTCACACCAATGCCAGACATGTGACTGATCCAAGAATCAGTCGCCAGAGCAACATACCGATCCAAGATCGATATGTCGGATGCATACGAACAAATACGTGTGGATCCAGACGACGTCCATAGGACGACATTCTCCACGCCCCACGGGACATACAACTCGAACACGATGCAGCAAGGAGACTGCAACGCTCCCTGCACCTTCCAGCACGCACTGACCTGGGAACTACGAGGAGAAGTAGGCAGATGCCTACACGTCTGGTTCAACGATATATTCACCAGCACAAGCTCGGTGGAAAACCACAATAAAGCACTATTGTGGTTATTCACTCACCTAAAAGGGGCGAAATTCTACATAAGCCGGAAAAAATTCCAGCCATTTGCCCCAATCCTAGACGTTCTAGGAAGCCGAGTGGACGAACAGGGCATCCACGCTCAAGCGGATAAAATGGAAAAAATCCGCAACTGGCAAGAGCCAGTAGACCACACAGGAGTCCTAAGATTCCTGGGAATGGTAGAATATCTATCGATATTCATGCCAAATGTCAGTGGTTACACAGGACCACTGCAAACAATCTGCTCAAACAAGCAGACATTCAGGTGGACACCACTCCACCAGAAATGCTTTGACGAAATCAAACGTCTAGCATGCAGGGCTCCGATCCTGAAGCCCGTCCAGTGGAACCCACCGGAAAGCCTCCTAGAAGAAGAGAGGATAACACTCCACGTCTGGGTCATAACAGACGCATGCCCAGCGGGCATGGGTGCATTAATTGGACAAGGCGAAAGGTGGCAGACTTGCCGCCCGGCCACATTCATGTCCAAAAAGTTCACCAACACACAATGTAGGTACTTCACCTACGAGCTCGAGGCACTGGGTGTCCTCAAAGCACTCATGAGATGGCAAGACGACCTCATGGGAGGCCGTGAATTCACAGTAATCACGGACCACAAAGCTTTGGAATATTTCAAAGCGAAAAACCACAACTCAGGGAGACACCTGAGATGGCAAGCCTTTTTCACAAGCTTCAATTGCGAAATAAAATACGTGGAAGGCCACAAAAACAAAGTGGCAGATGCACTCTCACGATACTACGACTCGTCAATGGACGAGGATCTGCATTTCGACAATTATGTGTCGGCGGACATCCACCTGGACAAAAATGCAGAAGACATTATCCCCGACAGAATCGAGGAATATGAAGAACTGCTACTAAGCAGTACCCTGAGTAAAAACTCAGAGAGAAAGAGACTCGCAGCGATACGTGCGAAAAACACCCTAGAGGAAGCTCTAGGGGGGAGCGCCCAAAATCTGGAAGAAGTCATAACTCCAGAAGAGAACCTTCGAAAACAACTCGAAGAAAAAGACCTCATTGAGGCAATAAAATCTGGATACTTGAAAAGCCAGATCCACCGGGAAATCCTAGAGAACCTGGGGAATTTCAAAAACTTCTCCGTAAAAGATGGGCTGATAACCCGACTTGGAGAAGGAGGAATGACCCAAATAGTAGTCCCGAAAGGAAACTATGAAAGGAAGTCCATTTGGGGAATAATCCTCGAGAACATCCACGAAACACTTGGACACCTAGGATCCAAGAAAACAGTGGAAACCCTCCGTCGACACTTCTGGTGGAAGTCGATGAGAAAGGATACCCACAAGTTCTGCAGGTCTTGCGGAACTTGTCAAACGACAAAGAAAAGCACCAGGAGAAATCCCAGAATGCTTCACCCACTCCCGACCCTGGAGACACCACGGCCGTCAATAGCCATGGACTTCACAGGTCCATTCCCAACAAGCTTGGGATATGATTACCTCTGGGTAATCATCTGCAGGTTGATGTCCAGCGTCCACCTGATTCCGATAAAAACAACAATGAACGCATTAGAACTAGCATTCGTATTCCTCCGCAAAGTTGTAAGACTCCACGGCCTACCACACTCGATCATATCAGATCGAGACTCAAAATTCACGTCAAAATTTTGGCGCAAACTACACCAAATACTCGGTGTACAGTTGAAATTCACAACTGCATTCCACCCGCAAGGCGACGGCCAAGCGGAAAGAATGATACAAAAAGTAGTACAAATACTATGCGCGATGGTTAGACCAGACCAACGCGACTGGGCAGCGAAACTGTCGATGGCAGAATTAGCGATCAATGCGAGCTCGAACACATCGACAGGATTTGCCCCGTTCAAATTAATCTACGGCCATATGCCAAAGATGTGCCTAACAGCACCACTCTCGGACTACCCAGGAGTAAATGACTTCGCTCAAAAAGCGAAGGAAAACCTCATGGCAGCACACGACGCGATAATACATAACCGCACTGCTCAAACAATCCAGGCGAATAAGAAAAGACGCCCGGACCCGCCTTTGAGAAAAGGCGAGCTCGCATACTTATCCACGGATAAGCTGAACCTACCCAAAGGCAGGGCAGGAAAACTAAAGCCCTTATACATAGGGCCTTACGAAATTCTGGAAACATTTCCAGAGACGTCAAACTACGTCCTCAAGTTGCCACCACAACTTGAACAACATGGAATCCACCCAAGATTCCATGTATCCCGGCTCGCACCTCACAAGCCGAATGACCAGGAAATCTTCCCAAATAGGGAAGTAAACATATTCTACGATTTTGGGGAAGACCCCGATCGCGAAGCAGTAGTTCGTGAAATCCTAAACCATGCGTGGGTTCACAACAAACTCTGGTTTAAGGTTAAATGGGAACTAGGGGACACCACATGGGAACCCCTAGGAAATTGCAACGACCTCATCCACCTGGACGAGTACCTCACCTTACAAAATGTAAGGGAACCAAAAAAACTCCCTATCAAAGAAGACAGGGAACTCTCGGCATCACTACGCCCCCAAAAACGGAGGCGGAGGAAGTAAAGCCGAGGGACGATGGCCCACAGCCAAGAGCATGGGAAAGTTCCGGGCGAGTAACTCGCCCGGACAGCCACACCATGCACTAGAGATCACATGGGCTAGGCGAGTAACTCGCCTAGACCACGTGAACCACAGGCTCATGTGCAAAAGAACACACAACTGTGGTGAATCCCACACACGCAAGAACGAAAACCCCTCCCACCACCACGAGTAACATAACGACGAAATGTCGTTCTCTGGGGGAGGCAACCCTCGGTTCGATCCAAACAAACCACTGGATATCGAAATACGACAACCCGGGGAGCCTTGCTCCCCGGAACAACAACAACACCAGGCGCAGATAAGCACCATGGATTACATGATGCATGCAGCACAAATGAGTGCTGCGAACCAACAACCATCCGCGTTGCTAACAGGCACTGCATACCCCCAGCCTCCCCAAAGAGGCTTCCAACCATATGCGGTGCAAACTGCACCAATGGCGCAACAAGCGCCATTCCAGGGGCAGCATTTGCTGCTGCAGCCCCAGGCATACTCCCCAGGGAACTTCCCTGGCCAGATCAACCCCTGGATTAGCCAATTCGGCCCAGGTCCAACAACACCCCAGCCAAATGCAGGCTGGGAATCAGCCATCGCGTCAGCGGTAGCTGCTCAGACAGGTCAGCTCTGTGAGGAGCTGAAAGAGATGAAGTCCCTTGTAGGAGGGAGACGAGGGAGCGACAGCGGCTCCTCATCCAGACCGTCCAAACGGGCATGGTCTGATAACTCGAGGGCATCAGAAGACACCTGCGACCATTGCGCCCACTGGAGGCGTGAATACAACAGAGCACGAAGAGATGCTGAGGGCATCTTTGACTCTCTGAAAGACACAGAGAGAGAAGTCGATCTCCAAAAAAGGGAGATCGAATTACTGAAGTGCGAGCTCAGAGAGGCACGCACACTGGCAGACCTCGCTGCCAAACCCATCATGATGGGGGCTTCCCAGGTCAGGGGGAGGGGATACGGTTCCGGGCCTCATGAGGCGCGACCCCACATGGGGACTAGCGCATCAAGGGGTGGGGCACCGACTATCCCGCCACCCTGTGGGCAGGCGACCCTGTCCGGGTTGCATAAGGGCCCGCCCTCAGAGGGGCAAACTGTCAGGGGACGCGCGTGCTCGTGCAAGATGCTCCGATAACCTAGTTGTTGTCATATCCATGCATACCCGACCCCGACCCGACTTCCGGACCTCCACCCTCTTCACCTCCGGAGTCATAACCTACCGCTGCCTTTCCGATACTCACCTTCGGTCTTGGCAACACACCCCTCCTCTTACCTCTCCGACCCCTTCTCCGTCCGTTCCGATACTCATCTCGGACCGAACATCGCCCTACTCGCCACCCTTCCTACAACTCCGCTCCCCCTCACCACACCTCCACCCTCCCGTCATCCCCTACGCTTTCTCCGTCCGTTCCGATATCCACCTTCGGACCTGACTACTCTTCCTTACCTGTCCCCTCTCTCCTTCTTCCGTCACTCCTCCGCCACCCTTCCACCAAGTTACGACCATCCACCGCTGCTCCGTACTTCACACTCGGACGCCGTTCGTACCTTACTCCGAGCCTCCGTCATAGTCCATACCTCGGACTTTGACTCCACCTCGGTCTTAGTCCATTGCATTGGTGACCTCATACTACGTAAACACCATTGCCAATATTCCTCGGACTTCCAACCCCGCCTCCGTAACCTCCGTAAGCTCCGCAACCCCCGAGCTTCGCGGACCGCCTCCGGCACTCTCGCCGTTTGTAATGTATTTCTCGCAATTCCCCCTCATCCCTATTTGGACTACTGCTTCTTTCTATTCTAGCCAGTTAGTCATCACCCCCACTTCCCCTCATCCTCCTGCCCCTCTGGGCCTCGCCCACTCTACCCCCTTTCGGATGTATCACAGGTCTTGCCCTATGACCTTCGGTACCGCTCCGCTCCCTCTAACCCTTTGTTCCCGTTCGGACGTCTTCGTTCCGATTCGGTCACCCTTTGTTTCTCCTTGTGCTTTTGCCCCTTCCTTATATATATCGGCGCTTGTACATACTCGTCTGGTTTCAGTCCGAAATCGACCTGAAATGCCCCCAAGAGACTTCCTGCTCACCTACTGTGAAATTAAGGACCAAATGGACAAACAGCAATGGCACAGCGCTCCGCTTGAGTCGCTGAGGCCAAGGTCCCTCCACGCTAAGTCTCCGATTCCACTCCGGAGTCGTCCGTTTCCGCCCATCTCTAACAGTTGTGATTAAAGCCGGGGGAAAGGGATGTCCCCATCTTAGGGTCAGCTATATACATGTAGAGTCCGGCAATAAGGAAACCAAACAGATTGCCGATGGAATCACGTGATCATAGAATGTTCCAGAACAATGCCGGAGATGATCCGGGTCACCGGGGCTTAGGTAAGCGGAGTAGACAGGAATTACCGGCATACTTCCCATGCACATACGCGCAGCCGGCATAGGGTCCAGGGTCATTGCTGATCCCTGACACAAACCCATGTCGAGGGGAGGAGGGAGAGCGGTAGGCAACCAACGGCAGACCCTAAAACGGGGACCACTGCCAGAGGCAGCAGGCCGCTGAGTACCTCAGCACCCTATGGGCAAGCTACCCTGCAGGGAAGTGTCCACATGCTATACGAGACTGCCGAACTCAATGAGTTCGGCAAAGTCGAAGCTCCAGTCGACATAACAATTGACCCCAACTTCCCCATGAGGAGAATAGCGGGGTCAGAAGTGGCGCATGACGCCGCATATGCTTGGTGGACAAGCGTGAGTGGGAAAGAATTCGTACACTGGTACGAACAGGCCGAAGCCGCCTTCAAAAGCGGCAAGGTACATAGAACCCTTCGCGAAAAAGCGAAGGAAACCGAGAAATACTTCTTGGGACTCCCGAGTATCGCAAGACTCGCGGAGGAATATAATTCCCCAGAGAATAAGGGAAAAATCTCCTGGGAAAGTCTAGGCAAAGCTGCCTACTTAAAGTCCCAGTTCAAACCACTCAGGACTCCTGAGGAACGTGCTGCAAGAACTGCGGAATGGGAAGTGAAAGCTTCCAAATACCGGGAAAGAGACGCAAGTCTCCATGCTGGACAACCAGCCCAACGACCATCCTTCCCCACGGGAAGAACAGTAGACCTACTGTACTCTACACCTGAGCCAAGCAGCTCAGGAACACAACAACCCGCTCCCACCCAGGGAGCACCCACTTTGTCGAGCCCACAGCCCGACAATGTAGCCCAGGCTACATCATCGCATCCGACGCAGCAATCGGATGTCCAGATGAACAACCCGGAGGAAAACCCTCCTCCAGGGCAATGAATCCACCCTTGAGAGAAGGGAAAGTGACATGGTAATACGCCATCGAGGCGCCCGTGAAAACACCTTCCCCCAACTCGAGGCCCCACACACAATACTGTATGCGAGGAACCGCAAGTAACAATTGCGGAAATCTCCACTCCGTCAAAAGACCCACATCCACCACCGCTCATGTGTAAACACCACTTACACACGGACCCTCACAGAACAAGTGAGGAACACCAAAGACATACAACCTTTGGGTCGAAATTCATTTTCGACAAACTCCACTTTTTTTTCTTCTCTCCCTGCAATACCAATGTATCGCCGTTCACTTCAAAGTAATGGCCCACACTCATTCATTCCTTAAACCCCCTCTCTTTCTTTCACCGACATGTACAAAATCGCTCACTTTAAAGTGGCGACAACAAAACACTCATTGATAATTCCAAACTCAATGTAAATCAACTATTAAAACTCTGTTTTATTCACTATCAACCTTGTATGCATCGCAAATGCAACGCAAGGGGGGAGAATGTCAGGGCAATAGCCCCGAACCCCGAGTCACATGTAAATTAGATACATATAGTCACATGGGCAAGTGGGAACCTCCGGGTAACTGCTTACACACCACTGTAAAATACACTATCTTGTATCACTTATGGCCTTGTGTGCTGAGCCACCCTAAGACCTCACAGCAACGCATATGAACAAATATGCATGGATCCAGACAACATCCATAGGACAACGTTCTCTACGCCCCATGGAATGTACAACTCAAACACGATGCAGCAAGGAGACTGCAATGATGTTGTGGGGACAACTCCATGTACCGCAAAAGTTGGATTCCACAGAATTTGCCCACCAACATGCACACATATCTGCTGACGCTCCCGATGCTCATTCTATTACTATCCAATACACCATACACTCATTCCTTATTTTTCCATATTTTCCCCATCATTCCCGACAGCCCCAAGCCAAATTCCCATGCCCAACCACACCACCAATTTCACCCCCTCTCCAGATCGCCATAACCACACATATAACCCAGCCATTTTTCTACCCATTGGTGATGCTATACCTTCCTCCTTTACCCACGGAGCACTTCCCAGAATGGCAACCCCATATTCGGATGGTTTAGCACGGTGTATAGCCTCACATGGTCTTGACAGCACCTGTCAATGGCCACATCTCAAGAACTACTGCACCAATTGGGACGAATAAGGGCTCGTTGGAAAGCTGGAGACGAGGAGGTTGCTGACGGAAGGATAGGCGGGCGCTGTGGCGAAGTGTTGCGGAGTTAACTTTCACAATTCCCATTTCGGACCCATTATCATATATTCCCCATTCATTCATATTTCTTTTATTGTTTCTTTGTTCCCAATTGGATATTCATCATTTACGGTTGCCTAACGGCCCGTTTACATTCCCCCATTCCATTCATTCCATTTCCAACTCATATAAAATAGATAATAGCTTGTACATAGCAAGTTAGTACTGAATAGACCCGTGAAGGGACAAGAAAGAGTTACATCCAAGTGGCAAAGATGCCATCCACGACCCTAACGCCCCCTCTGAGCTAGTTGCTTACGTCTAAGATCCCTCTGCTCATAACTCTCAGCCTTGAGATGTAGGTGAGTGTTTAGTTGAGGTTCTAGCAGACCCAGTAGTGCCCCAAGACCAAAACCCAGCCCCACAATGCTCCCTGTACTTTCCAGTGTGCATTGACCTGGGAACTACAAGGAGAAGTAGGCAGATGCCTACATGTCTGGTTCGACGACATCTTCACCAGCACAAACTCGGTGGAGAACCACAATAAAGCATTATTGTGGCTGTTTACTCACCTCAAGGGGGTGAAGTTCTATATAAGCCAGAAGACATTCCAGCTGTTTGCTCCAATCCTAAACATTCTAGGAAGCCACATGGATGAACAAGGCATCCACACTCAAGCGGACAAAATGGAGAAAATCCACAACTGGCGAGAGCCAGTAGACCACACAGGAGTCCTACAATTCCTGGGAATGGTAGAATATCTATCGATATTCATGCTGAACATCAGTGGCTACACAGGGCCACTGCAAACAATCTGCTCCAACAAGCAGACATTCAGGTGGACGTGGACACCGCTCCACCAGAAATGGCTTTGACAAGATTAAACATCTCGCATGCAGGGCTCCAATTCTGAAGCCCATCCAGTGGAATCCACCGGAAAACCTCTCGGAAGAAGAGAGGAGCAGACTCTACATCTGGGTCATAACAGACACATGCCCAGCAGGCATGGGGACACTGATTGGACGAGGCGAAAAGTGGCAGTCCTGCCGCCCAGCCGCATTCATGTCCAAGAAGTTTACCAACACACAATGTAGGTACTTCACCTACGAACTCGAGGCACTCATGGGATGGCAAGATGACCTCATGGGAGGCTGTGAATTCAAAGTAATCTCACAAAGCTTTGGAATATTTCAAAGCGAAAAACCACAACTCAGGCAGACACCTGAGATGGCAAGCCTTCTTCGCAAGCTTTAATTGTGAAATAAAATACAGAAGGCCACAAGAACAAAGTGGCAGATGCACTTTCACTGTTAGATCAGGCAGATTCGGACGACTCCGGAGTGGAACTGGAGACTTAGCATGGAAGGACCTTGGCCTCAGCAACTCAGGTGGAGCACTGTGCCATTGCTGGTTGTCCTGGGGGTCCCTAATTTCGGATCTAGCAAAGGAAAGTCTCTTGGGGGGAAATCAAGTCGATTTCGGACTGAGGTTACAAGTTACTATGTACATTGTATATAAGGAGGGGTCCGGAATCAACAGGAGCAAGGGTACTCCGAAAGCAGACAA
>NW_024067377.1:0-41024 GCF_015039405.1 Cantharellus anzutake | reverse complement strand
GGCCGTCCCAAACGCAAAGTTATGGAGGATGAAGATTCCCCAGTAAAAAAAATCTGTGAAAATTCAAGGGGAGCTGCCGCTGCTGTGGAACCGGGTCAGGCAGGTGTGCCCTGACACTTCAGCGACTCGGAACAGAGCACTGTGCCTGTTACATCCTCGTTGTCCCCAATTTGTCAGGGGGCTGGCAATGGAGGAACAGAGGCCACCAGCAGAAGGGGGCCAGAAGCCCCCCCTCACTACTTAACAATAATGTCATATCCATCTACAGCCATCGTCCTTGTTAGAACTGGGCGAGGGCAGACGATTCTGGAGGGGAACCGGAGACTTAGCAAGGAGGGACCTTGGCCTCAGTGACTCAAGCAGAGCGCTGTGCCATTGCTGTTTGTCCATTTGGTCCTTAATTTCATAGGCGGCGAGCAGGAAGTCTCTAGGGGGCATTTTAGACTAAAGGCCTAAAATGAGTATGTACAAGCGCCAATATATATAATGGAGAGGGCGAAAGCACAAGGAAACAGAGGGGGTCTGAATCGGAATGAAGGCATCTGAACGGGAACAAAGGGATGACAGAAGCAGAGTGGTACTGAAGGTCATAGGGCAGAACCTGTGGTACATCCGAAAGGAGGTAAGGAGGGCAAAGCCCAGAGGGGGGAGGATGAGGGGAAGTGGGATGATGACTAACTGGCTAGAATGGGAAGAAGCAGCAGTCCAAATAGGGATGAGGGGAAAACACAAAAGATACATTACAAGTGGCGAAAGTGCCGAAGGTGATCCATGGAGCTCAGGGGTTACAGAGGTTACGGAGGTTATGGAGGTGGGGTTGAAAGTCTGAGGAATATTGGCAATGGTGTTTACGTAGTATGAGGTCACCAATGCAATGGACTAAAGCCGAGGTGGAGTCAAAGTCCGAGGTAGGAACTATGACAGAGTCTCGGAGCGAAGGTACGAGCGGTGTCTGAGTACGAGGTATGGGACAGCGGCAGAAGGTCGTAACTTGGTGGAAGGTCGGTGGAAGAGGGCCAGAGGGAAGAGAGAGGAGAGAGGAAGGGGGAGAGGAGTGGAGGAGAGGAAAGGTGTCAGGTCCAAAGGTGAGTATCGGAGCGGACGGGAGAAGGGTAGGAGAGTGACGGAAGGGTGGAGGTGTTGTGAGGAGGAAGAGGAGGAGTGGGAGGAGGAGTAGGAGGAGGGTGGCGAGAGGAGTGGTGTTTGGTCCGAGGTGAGTATCGGAGCGGACGGAGATAGGGCAGGAGAAGGACAGAGGAGTGGAGGTGGCATGAGGGGTGAGAGGAGGTGTGATGTCAGGTGTGGTGTCAGGACCGAAGGTGAATATCGGAACGGACAGCGGTAGGGTAGGACTCCAGAGGTGGTGAAGATGGGGGTCCGGGAGTCAGATTGGGATCAGGTATGTACGGATATGACAGTCCTCCACTACTGCCGATCCTTCTGGACTACCTCTGCTCCTTTGTCACTAACCTTGGAGCCCCCATATTCCACAATCACCTCTGACTCCCTCAATGGTCACCACCCCCTCAATTCAATATATTACCTATGCCTCCCTAAGTACAGAACCCCGAAGGCCTCCAGACAGCTCCGACATCTGCTGGCACACTCCCGCCCCCACTGGGCAATTCACTTGCTTGCCCTGCAAGTCTACCTTCGGGCCTATCCCTCCTTTCCATTTCTTGGTTATAGCCCACTCCACTCGGTCCCATCATTCACGGCCCACCCTCACTATAACTATATATACATAGCTTGTAAATAGGTTACACCCTAGTGATAAAATCGACTAGAGTTAATCCCCCTTTAGTTCTTGCTGCCAGTAAGTAAATTAGGGCATGGACGTGTAACTAGGCACAGCACTCCTGGTCTGAGTCGCTGAGGCCGGAGCCCTCAGCCATGGAGACACCTCCTTCGTCTCGCATCTGGTCTCTAACAGATGAAGGCATGCTATTGATCTAACCCCAGATACCAAGCTCCCTAGAGGCAAAACCTTTCCCCTGTCCTGACCGGAACAGAAAGAGCTAGATGAGTTCCTACACGAGAACTTGCAGAACAGGTGCATACGCCCATCAAAGTCACCGATGGGCACCCCCATATTCTTCGTCAAGAAGAAGGATGGGTCCCTGCACCTGGTCCAGGATTACCGAAAGCTCAACAAAATAACGGTCAAGAACTCATACCCCCTCCCACTCATTTCTGATGTCCTTGCATGCCTTCGAAATGCAAAGTATTTCTTGGCACTGGATCTGCACTGGGGGTTTGTCATATCCCAGAATCCCGACCCTGCACCATACCCCCCACTTCCCAACATCACCTTCCTCCCCAACTGTCTCAGCTCCAGCCTGGATTTTGGCACACTCACTCCCATCCCGGAAGCTTGGCCCCGAGTCGGAACATTCGGAGACTCCAGGTTGGCTCCAACCTCCTGACAGATCTCCGACATCGTGTGACATACCTCTAAACCATTCCCCCTCCCATTTCATTTAGTGGAGTCACCCAACATCCTTCAGATATCTAACTCCGGTTTCAGAGCTAACCACATCCTCCGGTGAACCTGCTCACATCATCATAAATTAGTCACCTTCCATTTTTACATGGATGACATCCTGATCTTCATGTCCACCCTAGAGGAACATCGGAAGGTCATGTGGGAAGTGCTGGAAATGCTACGAAGGAGGAAGCTCTTCCTCAAACCGGAAAAGTGCAAGTTTGAGCACCACCACATCGAATACCTTGGACTCGTCATCTCTGAGGGCAGCATCGCCATGGACCCAGTGAAGGTCCAAGGAGTCCTTGACTGGCCAATGCTGACGAAGGTGAAGGAGGTACAATCCTTCCTAGGCTTTGTAAACTTCTACCGTCGCTTCATCAAGGACTACTCTGAGATGGCACAGCCACTCCATGCCCTGACCCACAAAGCAAAGGCCTGGACATGGGGGGAGAATGAGGAGCGTGCCTTCAGCACCCTCAAGGATGCCATCACCTCTGCCCCCATCCTTGCTTTTCCTGCTGACTCTGGCTGCTACAAACTCGAGTGCAACACCTCCAACTTTGCCACTGGTGCCATCCTGTCCCAACTCCAAACTGACAGCGAGTTCCACCCTATCGCCTTCATGTCCAAAAGCTTCACCGAAGTAGAATGCAACTATGAAATCTACGACAAAGAAATGCTCGCAATAGTCCGAGCGCTAGAAGAGTGGTGTCATTTCGCAGAAGGGGCTGAGGAGAAGGTCGATATCTACATGGACCATCGCAACCTAGGCTACTTCCACACCGTGCAGAGGCTGAATTGCCACCAAGCACGGTGGTCACTATTTCTGTCCCACTTCCACTTCACCCTCATCCACTGACCAGGGAAGCTCATGGGGAAACCAGATGCCCTTTCCTGCCGCACTGACCACCCAAAGGGGAGGGATGACAATGACAGCCTGACCCTCCTACAGCCAGAATGGTTTAAAGCCTGCATGACTGAGGCTGTCACAGTGGAGGGAGAAGAAACAGCCATCCTGGAAAGAATACGTGTGGCAAAAGACTGTGACGAGAAGGTGGTGAAAGCGCTGAAGGAACTGGGAGATGGAACCCTTAGGACAGACAAATGGAGCAGAGATGGAGAACTGGTCCTCTACTGGGGGAAGGTACACATGTCCCGAAGGACCTGCAACTCTGCCATGACCTGGTGTGGCTACACCACGACATGCAGGTGATGGGACACTTGGGGCAATGGAAAACCCTAGAGCTCGTCTCCTGCAACTACTGGTGGCCCCGGATGGCAGAGTATGTAGGCCGTTATGTGGTGGGGTGTGATGCCTGCAACCGAGTCAAGTCATTCCCCTCGTGGAAGGTGGGGAAGCTCATGCCAAACAAGGTCCCCGCTGGCAGGTAATCTCCATGGATATGATTGGAGAGCTCCCCGAGTCAAAGGGTTACAATGCCATCCTAGTGTGTCAGGGTCGTGCATGCTCGCAACAAAGGATGCCCCCAAAACCAAGTTGATAGCAAAGCTGGGGGACATGCCCACGCCAGCAAGGGATATATATGTACACGGTAGAGATGGTAACTAGCCAACTAACTAATAACCAGTAGAAGCGGATCAAAGATGATAGAAGATCACATGGCATCATAACCAATACCGTGTGACCAGATCAAATAGAAGATCAGAAGCAGAAAAGAAGAAGAACCTGATGGGGATACGGGCCATGTGGCACTGCGCTACTTATGCTAGCGACCCGAAGACGTGCCCTGACATAGTGGTGGTGGACTGCCTGTCTAAGCACATACACACAATCCCCACGGTCACAGCAGTAGACTCAGCTGGGATTGCCTGACTCTTCCTCAAACATGTCTGGAAGCATCATGGGCTTCCTGAGGAGATTCTCAGTGACAGAGGGAGTGCCTTTGTCTCTCAGTTCTCCAAAGAGCTAGTGGCCCTACTAGCAGTCAAACTGACCCCTTCGGTGCCTTACCACCCACAGACAGACAGACAGATGGAGTGGGTGAACCAGGAGATAGAAGCCTACTTCCAAGTGTTTGTTAACCACTGCCAGGATGACTGGGCGGACTGGCTCCCGCTAGCGGAGTTCTCCCATAACAACTGCATCCACACATCGACCTGCTGCACCCCCTTTGAGCTCGACACAGGCCAACACCCCAGGACAGGGATGGAACCCATGCATGCATCAGAAGTCGAAGCCACAGATGCATTCACCTCGAGACTGATGAAAATGCAGGAAGAGGCGAAGGCAGCGCTGGAGCACGCGGCAGAGGAAATGGCCCACTACTATGACTGAAACCGAGAAGTAGCACCTGAGTACAAAGTAGGCGATCAAGTCTGGCTCAGCACCCAAAACTACACCATGGACCACCCAACCAAGAAGCTAGACCACAAATGGACCAGCCCCTTCAAAATCCTTAAGGTCATATCCCCTGCTACCGTCAAACTCCAGCTCACAGCACAACAAAGGGGAGTCCACCCAGTGGTATCAGTAACAAACGTCCAGCCCTACTGCCCAGATGGGATTGCCAAATGACCCACCGACCCTCGCCCAGGCCCTGAAATTGTAGATGGAGGAGAAGAGTACAAAGTCGAGAAGGTCCTCAACTCCTGCTGGTGCCGCAGAAAGCTCTGGTATCTGGTGAAGTTCACAGGCTGGCCAAACTCCAAGAACAAGTGGCTCCCCTGTGGAAACCTGGCCAACATGTGCGACCAGATCGAGGAGTTCCACAGAGCACACCCAGATGCCCGGGGCAGGGAGCGAGAAAACCCCCTGGCCACTTTGAGGCGAAGCGGCTTAAGGAGGGGGTGATGTCAGGGCACACCACTCTGCTCTGCACTGCACCCTCCCACTCCTCCTCCTTCCATTCCCTTTCTTCTCTCTTTGTTTCTTTGTTTCTGTATACAGATGACCTCTCCTCTTACCTGTGTAGCACGGACATGTCCGACACCGAGTACTCCATGTGGGTACTGCACCGCCGGATATGCCACACACCCTCACTTGTACCTCTCTCCTCTAACACTCGGGATTACCTGCGGAGCCACCCACAATCACCCAGCCCTGCCCAGGCTGACATGGCACCCCCACATGACCTGTTCCCACCTGTATATAAACCGAGCTGAAGCAGAACCGAAGAAGTAGCCTTCTTCTCATTACTGCTTCAGGCAAGTGCCTTAGTCTAGCTTAGTTTAGTTTAGCCTTTCATTCTAATAACAACCACTGCTTCAGCCTAAGAAGCCAGACAGGGATGCGAGCCCGAGTGAGGGCCACTCACGATACATTCCCGTTACTCCGCTGCCACCCAGGCCGCTACCCCAGCCTCTCCTGTACCATCCCTGACAGTGATGGAAGTAACTCACCGAAGGTCAATACCCCAGTGATGGCCAGTGATTCCAAAGGTCACTGAGGCCACTCCCTAGAGTGTTGTCTGGGAGTAAAATAATAGTTTGATATGAGTCAGCGTGATGCTGACCCACAAAGGCAACCACTAAAGAGTGGCACAGGTTTGTTTCTCCTCCCTAGACAGTTGTCTGGGGGAGTAGTTGAAAATTCAACCTAGGGATCTAGGTTTAAAAAAAATAAGAAAAAATTTCCGCCACACTTGAATGTGGGCCAGAGGTCTGAGCAGCGACCTGCTCCTCCCTAGATAATCATCTAGGAGAGTGAAGAAGTCATTCTGTCCACAAGAGCAACAGAATGGAAGCATTGCCCATGAAACTGGGCAGGAATGAGCATGTCTGATCATTCAGACACAGGTTTTTTGTTGGGGGCGGCTTGTCCGCTGGTGGGACAGCCTGTTCACTATGAAGTGAACAATCGAGAGAAGCCCTTTCCAAGGAAAGGGCCAGCCTTCCAGATCTATGAGCTGGCACTTGGCAGCAGCTGAAGTGCTGCTGATTCCATCTATAACCGATGGTAAACAAGTCGTTTGGGCCTCCAGAGCAACGCTAGATCGACATTTGGCTCCCACTGGGGCAGGAGAGTCATTGAGAACTTTGCCCAGCAAAGCACTGGGCAGCTCCATGTGTTCATGCTCTACAGTGCTAGGGAGATGGCTATTCCATCCCAAACTGAGTGGAAGGGAAGTTTCAGTATGCCTCTCCAGTGTGCAAGTGAGTGGGGAGGGAAGTCAGGCCTGAGTGGCCACGGGTGGGTCAACTCGCGTTTTTGTCTGCAGCTTTGGCTTGTCACATCGATTGAGTGCAAATAGAATTCATCGATTTTCTTATCAAATCCTCAATGGCAGTGGTCAAGGTGGTAACCACTGACTTCCAACTGGGGGATGTTGGCTTTCAAGCTGGCAAGGCCAGTTCTGACTTTGTTGATGCGTTCACATAATACTCATGCGCTCTTGAAATAGGGAGAGTGGGCCCATGATGGTGAATGCAAAGGTGGCAGTAGGACAGATGCCAAGTGGGATTGAGATGCTGTGACAGGTTCAGCATCTCCTGAGATGGTGCGATGCATATGACATGTTGCTGGGCCCTTGCAGGCCCAAATCACCACTTCCAGATGGAGTGGTGTCGACTCCCACCATGGGACTGGAGGAAGGGCCAGCCATGTGGGTGCGAGTCTGGAACTTCCTGGTTGTGAGCATCAGGAAGTAAGATCAAAGTTCTGGTGTGAACCTTGATTGAATGTGTGTGACATCAGGGACAACGACGTGTCGGTTGCCAAATGGGGATCTGGCACTGGTGTCATGGTGGCTTCCCAGATCCTGAGATTGGGAGGGTTTGCCTCTACTCTGAGGCACAGCCTAGGTGAGCATGCGTCTAGGAACGGTGCACATGTGATTTGTGCATGAGAACTAGGCGCAAATGTGCATTGTCAGGGTAGACAATGCATGTGGGATACAGTAGGGTTCTGTCACCAATCACAGTGCCGAGATTGTAAAAGGAAACTAGCTTAAAAAAGTGAAGGGTTGCTTACTATTTTGGGGATGGCAACGTTCCGTTCCCCCATTCGCCTCAGGCCTCAGTAGGTCTGTCTAAACATAAGCTTTGATGGGCTGTATATTCAATGGGGTAGAGGTAAAAGGCTACCAGGCCTTTACAACTACTCCAAGGTATATATATGTAAATTACATATCTCGGCACAAATAAATAAAGAAATAACAGCATCACTATAATTGGAATTATAGTGAAGTAAGGTTAATCCCTTACAGACTTCCATGGAAAACAAGGAAATTTTGGTCAAATAAGTCAAAAAAATATCCAGAAAATTGTAGAATACATGAATTTTTTAGTCAGATTTTCCTCCATGGAGATGCTGCAAATAACTGGCCTACACTGGATAGTGGGAAATTCCCATTTTTATAACAAAGGGGGCACAGATGTTGCACTCTACTCTACACGTGTCCGCTTCCGAGGGCGTGGATGAGCCCTTGCATTGAAGCCATTCTCCTCTGATGAAGATTCTGAATCAGCTCGAAGGGATTGGTCAGAAGCTCTGCGACCTAAGGTGGATGGGATTTGAAGAGAAATGGTTGAAGGTGGTGCCTGGAATCCTTCCATTGCATGCATACTGCGGCATTGGTCCCCCAGAAAGTGACTCACAGCACAGAAAACTGGGCACCGCTCTGCAGGTGCAGCCAGATGCTTTGTCACAGTTGCCACACTGGATTCAAGCTCATGCAAGCTATGAAGCTCCCAGTCTTTCCTATAATAACATGGGTTTTTGAATGCATTGGGTGTGTGAGCTGCCACAAGATTGAGGCGACAGAGCACTGAAACATAGAGACCCTTATGCTCTGAGAAAATCAATCAGTTGCTCCCTTTTTATAATAGGCAGAAAGGTGAACTTACGAATCTTTGTCTGGAAATTCTTTAGGATGTCCCGATTTGCAAGTTGAGCATCTGTTCGATTCTGTACCCTGGTTGACTTTACTTCAAGTTTCTCATTGGTTAGCTGCCACCAGGGGCTGTTCTCAACCAAAACACCTGAGATGAAGATCAACCAGAAGTGAAAGAGTGGTGCCTTTGCCACCCATCCTGCTCGCCCACGTTCACATTCCCATGCAAGTGTGCTTGCATACTCCACCATGTTGGCATTCTTGGCCACCTTGATGGGAACCTCATCCTTTTGGTGCTTGATGCCATGGTTTGGTGCCCAGGCTGTGAGGATAAGTGCAGCAATTAGACTCAAGTGAAACCTTGCATCAGAGATGTTGTATGTGTTCTGAAGCCAGGTAGTGAGTGTCTGAGTGAGTGCATCCCCCATATTCTCCCTGCAAATCCAGTCATGAGGAAGCCGGGTTCGTTTGATTATCCAGGGAAGGTCAGACAGCTTTACTTCACTCCTGTTCCAGGATGACTGAGGATTGTTCTCAGTGATCTGGGTACTGGCAATGTGAGCAGCAAGGCGAAGGGGGTCAATCATGGTGGGATCAGGGGGTGGAGTCATTCTGCCATCAGGGTAAACTAACTCTGTCCATGAGTGATACTGTGCCCATATGGTTGGCCTCCTGGTGGCAGGATTATGCCAGACATGGGGGTAGCGAAAGATGCGATGGGACGCCATTTCAGCCACAATGGCCTCAACACAGAAATCACGCTGGGCACGCCAGTCAGATTGATCACAGATCTCACGGAGTGCATCAAACACCTGAGTGAAGATGACAGCTGATGAGCCTTGCCGGAAGAAAGGGGCACCCAAACGTGGTAGAGTTCGTGATGATCCTGGAACATGGGGTGCAGGTGGAGAAACCATTGCATATATGTGCCTGACCCATTCATGCACGTCCATTTTAGGGAGATTCTTGAGTGCTGAATGGATGGCCTGAGGTGATGAGCAGAGGGCAAGGAGGAGTTGTTGTGTTGCCTCTTTAGAGTTGTCAAATGGGTGCAAGGATGCACAGAGCGTCTTGAGCCCTTCTGCTTGCTGACGAAGCCAGTGGCGTTGCTCGCGGTCAGCATGAGGGAATAAACCCTTGATGGAATCCTTGATGCCCTTCTCAACTGCATACAAGGCATCCTTCTCAAGTGAATCAACAGCATAGGATGCAAGTGAACAGATTGTCCGCATCTGGGTAGACAATGTGTCTGGGGCAAGGAATTTGATGCCTTTTTGGATATGTTCAATGAAGCATGTGGCAACCAATTTCTGGAGAGAAAAAAAGGTTTGAGTGTGAGTGAGTATGCTTGTTCGATTGGCCAAAAAATCGTTTGCATGTTCGCGAACACAACTACGATTCAGGTCCATCATCTAATTTGTCCAAAGCTTCATGATCGTATTTGTGTTCGCGAACTCAACAACGATTCAGGCCCTAAAACAGAAGTGTCCACCTGCATAATTATCGGAACACCAACATCAAATGATCTGGACCCCCTGGCAAGAGCCCAATATCGTTTTGGTGTTCGCGAGCATGCAAACGATAATATGATGAGGGAGTGGGTGCTCTGATAAAGGAACTTACATCATAGGTTCCCTGAGAATAATGAAAGAGTACCACTCGTTTTGATGCAAACCGTGGGATCCCATCTGCATCACATGGCCATTGGGAGGCATTGATTCTGATCTTTTCATCAGCTTCTGCATTGAACCCAATCATTTCGCTCAGGCAAGGGAAACCAGTTTCCTTGATCCCAATCGACAGAAGGAGTGGATCCATTGTTTGGGTCGATAAGACCTTTCCTGCACCACAAAACCCAAAGCTTCCAGCACGCTCAAGTGCTGCAACAAGTTCCCGCAGTAATGGGTCGGGTTTGTGGCCTTGTGAGCGCTGTGCTTTGTCACATTGATATATATGGTCGACTGCCCAAAACAATGGATAGGTAGTCCAGAGGTACACACGTTGAAGGAACTGATTTCCCATCCTACAAATGAGACATGTTTTCAAGAACATCAGGGTGATAGCACATACATGGGGCTTGAAGATGACAGTGTGTTGCTTGAGTTTCTCTATCAAGGTTGGCTCGACCCAAGCATCCAGGAGGGGAGTGATGATATGATTGAATACCCATCTGTTAGGAAAGCATAATAATAATATAAGTAATAATTATTTAATGACAGGGATGGTATTAACACTTACCGTCCAGTCCGTTTCTCCTTCGCAATCCCTGCAAAATTGACCATCCAGTAGTTCTCTAGACGCAGATCCGTTGGTGGCAGAATTGTGTCTGAGGTGAGTTTTGTTTTCATCCGATCAAACGGCATCCCAATGTCCACATATGATTGGTGTCTTTCCACTGTAGCACGTTCATGGGGTTGGGCATGGTGCCCAGCAAGGGCTGCAGTGACTGTGCCATGCATGGTTTCAGCATCCCCTGACCGTCGTGCGATACGATGTTGCAGCAAGTTGTATGCTTGGAAAAATACCCCTTTAAGAGGCTCCACTGCATGTTGCTGCATAAGGTTTTGTGCTGCTCGGACACCATCAATTGTTGAAGGACTGGGCATATAATTGTCATCTGAGGATGATGACTCAGACGATGATGACTCGGATCGGAAAAACTCATCGTCATCATCATTTTCTGCCACTCCTCTGCCTCGGTGTTGTGACAACAACTGCCTATTGACTGACTGGGCAGTCTGGTGGAATTCGGGAAAGACAGTAGTAGATTGGACATGACCAAAGGAAGTCATGAAGGCTTGTGGGTAAATCCTTGTGACAACATTGCCAGTGCGGTGTGGATCAGATTGCCGATGATTCCCATAGATGCGATCAAACATTGCATGGACACTGTCCAATTTGATAAGAATTCCCCCAGTGGGGTCCTCCTCTCGAAAGAAAGCTGTCTTCCTCTGAATGATGTTTCCATTGGTGTCATAAATCTCGATTGGATTGCCATCTTCATCTTCATATGGAAGGTCTTCTAACTCATCGATTCGCTGTCTAAATTCATCGAAAACTTCACCATATGTTGCTACAATGGCAGTAGGACTGATCGCTTCTGTATGCTCAACCACTCTCGCACTATGAAAGTAGATGGTTAAAATAAACAGATTGCTTGGGGGAAATGGCCCACCGAAGGTGGCTGGCAAGTGCAAAACTCCAGCGCGAGATATGTTCAAATGAATGCCTTTCATCGAAATTGGTGATGGTCCTCTCAAGGTCTTCTGTATCCAGTTCCAGGTCTTGGCCATATTTCATGGTGATGATGAGAGGCAATGACTGCGAAAACCAGGATTCATCCTTCCACTCAATTGGGGCATTATGAACAAAGTCTGATTCATAGCTGTTGATCAGTGTGTTGTGCATTGAGTGCACATCATTCAGTCGCAACATAGCCTTGCCGGACTGATTCAACCTATAAGCTTGAGGTTAGTGACATGAATATATCAAATATATCTGCATACACCCAGTCTGTGACTTCTGTGTATTGTTGGAGTGGGCCATCCAGCCCAACATAGACATTTTCCCTGGTGGAGTAGTCTCTGTTGCGAATCCTGCCCATAGCCCACAGAATGATACATGTTGCCATTCGCACATGTGACCTAGTCATGAGGGTAGACCCAGAATGTGTGCCTGGTGCAACTGGGTCATCGGTGCCATCCAGGAAGCCTTTAGGTGCCATGGCCAGGTACACATTGTCATGGTCTTGTGTGCCAATGTGGAGCATTCGCGCTGTGGGGTCAAACCCAAGATCACCGCGGTGATTTAGGAATTCGCGTACTGAACCACAGAGGTTCAGGTTGAAGCACCAGGAAGTATGTGCACGAGTTGTTGGGAGAATTGTGTCAAACCCAACACGATCAGGAACTTTAAGAGAAAAGTCAATGTGATGGCCTGCCATCATGTGGGTGAAGCGCGGTGAGCCACCTGGCTCATACATGTCGACATCAACACTCAATGCCAGCTTTCTCTTCAGAAGGCTAAAGGCCTTTGCACCTTCACCCCCATTGTAGAGCGATTGCAGCATGCTCAGTGGTAGGGATCGAGCTGCTTTGCGGTAGTAGCGCTCCCGCTCTGGCTCACTCGAGGAAGTCTTCGATCCCAGCAATGATCTGGCGATGACATCCTGCGTGACAGATCCATACCCCTCCTCTGCCTGGGGGTTGTCAATGTCAAATGGCGGAATTGTGGCTGCTGCTGGGAGAGGGTCGATCAACTCATCAATGATCGCAGACATGATGGTGAGGAGGTGGGGAAGCACACCAGGGAAGTTACCCCAAAGAGGTGCATTAAATGAAAGAGGTATTTCACATTGTCCATATTTGGTGATCTGAGATCTGTATTATTATTATTATGCTACATCTTCGTTCTTTTGTTCACGAACACAAATACGACCAATATCCTATTTTTCTCTCACCTGAGACTTGTCATGTTCATTGACAATCATGAGACACTGCATCATCGTTCTTTTGTTCATGAACACAAATACGAAATATGTTGTACTTGGCCATGCCTGTCTTGCAGGTTTGCATTTAGATGCTGCATCCTCATTGCTGCATGTGAAATAATTATTATAAGATGTTACTCAGCACAGAGTCATACACTAGAGTGCTCGCTTCCCTCGATAGGACTCTGCACTTGTGTGAACGAAATTTATATTGTGTAATCAAAGTAAATTAATTATGTCATATCCCAGACCTTCCATCCCCTATCCATCCTGCTTTCAGATGACTCATGCTGCGACCACCAACCCCCTTAGCCAGCTCCACCCTCTCCTGTTGATGCCTACAAGCCTAAGTCTCCTTCCTACCCCAACTCTCCTCCGCCCCATGTACCCTCCCCACTTCTGTACCTCCTATGGACCTCGGCCATTGTTCTGATGAGTGCTGTGGACTACTGATGAAGCTGTCAGAACCTCCATCTCTCATCATCACTTCCTTATATTTGACTCTGGACCTCTTACCTCCAGAACCCCTTGGGACCCCCCTGCCCCGGATGTATTGTGAGTAGACTAAGGTTACTACCATGATGATTATGATTATTGTTAATCAATCATACTTCCTCTTACCTTTCCCTACCCCTTCCCATCTGGATCTCCATATCTCCAATCCTTACCTCTGGACTTCCAGTTGTCCTTCCTTTGGACCTCCATACCCCCAGTACCTCCCTGTCAGGGACAGCTCCAAAAGCAGCAAAGTCCTGGTGCAGGGGACTCGATGGGACGAGAAGCAGCTATGTGTAGTGGCAGTCCCATAATAATTATGGGGTGAGTGTCATATCCATCCCCAGCCATCGACTTCTGGTCCCTCCGATCCCTCCGATCCCTCCAGTCTACCTCCGCTCCTTCCTCACTAACCTCGGAGCTCCCAAATTCCGCAATCCTCTCGGTACCCCTCGATGGTCACCACCCCCTCCTTTCAATTTATTATTACCTATGCCTCCCCAAGTACGGAGCCCCAAAGACTTCCGGACAGCTCCGACATCCGCTAGCGCACTCCCACCTCCGCTGGGCAATACACTCACCTGCCCTGCAGAGCCCACCTTCGGGCCTATCCCTCCTTTCCGTTTCTGGGTTATCGCCTGCCTTTCCACTAACCCCGTGACCCGACTCGTCGGTAATATTCAGTCGGCTAATGTTTAACCCCGTTAGCTCCGCTCCGTTCGGCTCCGCCATTTGCGGACCCGTCTTCGCTGTAACCATATATATATCCAACTTGTACATAGGTTACACTTCAGTAATAAAATCGACTAGAGTTATCCCCCTTCAGTTCTAATTGCCAGTTAGTAAGTTAGGGCACGGACGTGTCACTAGGCACAGCGCTCTTGGCATAAGTCGCTGAGGCCGAAGCCCTCTGCCACAGAGACTTTCCTTCGTCTCGAACCTGGTCTCTGACAGTGAGCATCCCCAACCATGTAGTCTGAAGTGGGAAAGTGAGAAGAAGGCTGCTTCTTCTGTTCCTGTCAGGACACGGCGAGGAGGGGCAGCATGCCTGGGCCTTTCCCCAGAAGGGAGCTGGAGATGGAGGATGGGCAGAGGGACTGTGGCCTCAGTGACTCGTAGGGGAGTGCTGTGCCTATGTTCAATAACGCTTAGTGTCTGGTCCTCAATTTCAGAATGGGGGGGGGGGTGTGAACTCTGGGGGAATAGTCGTTATTGTCGATTTTGCACTGAGGTGCCATCAACTACAGTACATGACCTATATACATAATACAAGACAAACTGGAACAAAGGGAAAAACCAAGAGGGACTTACCCACTTGCTGGGTTGGCGAGCTCATGAGAGAATCACCTTATCGCCTTATCGAGCATTGTGGAGTGGGTAGGTGAAGGGTGGAATTAGCGACAGCTATTGGAAAGTGTCAGGGACAGCTCCGAAAGTGGCGAGGTCCCGGCGCGAGGGACTCGATGGGACAGGTGTCGGCTATGCATAGCGACGGTCCCGTTGCAGGGTGAGCGTCCCCGACCACTTAGTCTGAAGTGGGAAGTTGGTTATCATTAAAAAGGGGGAAGCTACAGTACTTACCTGAAGTGGGAAGTTGAGAAGAAGGCTGCTTCTTCTGTTCCCACCCCAGGTGCTATTATATACATGCAGTCGGGGTCACGTGGGAGGAGCCACGTCATCCCCGCACACAGCCGCACTCCCCTGGGTATCTCCGTGGGAGATCCCGGAGGTGTGCCGCTCTGTGAGCGGGAATGCACGTGGCGGGTGCAGCGATCAGGGGAGCGGGGTTAGGTGTGTTAGTAATACATAGAGAAGGGGAAGTCGACCATGGAATGGAAATAGAAAGAAAGAAGGAAAAGGGGAAAGAAGAGACAAAGGGTGATAGCAGGGAAGCGGAGTAGGGCGGCACGGCGTGGGGTCAGGTGGGGTGTGCCCTGACAGAAAGTGGGAAACCCTTTGTGGGGTTGGTGGAGGTCCTAGGAGGTCTGCAGTAATATTGGGTAGGTAGAAATATTATTAAATGTCTAAGATGAGGATAAGAGGTACCGGAGAAGGTACTGGAGATTGGAGGTGGATGTTACGGATACGGAGTCTCCAACGACCATATCCATCACATGGTCAAAGACTTCCCCTCTCTATCGCTCCTCCCCTCTTTCTCCCTTCCATCCTCTATCCCGATACCCTATCCTCCTTACCCGTTCTACCCCTTTCCCCCCCTCGTGCAAAGCTTTCCCCATTGGGGTTTTGGTGCTGGCCGAGGTTGTTTGTGTTTCGTGGGATTTCCCGCAACCTTACCATTTGTAGATAGTCACGCGTCTTGTATGGAAACTGCCGAAGGCGGTTCCCGCTAACTAACAACTGCTCTACAACTGTCTCGTGTACCGTCTTCTGTAACAACCCTCCCTGTGACTCAACTGAACCTGTGTGACTGTACAACTCTCAATATGTCTTATAAGTCTGGTTATATCGAGTCCTCTAACGGCCCTCGCCGCGAGAACTCGAGGTCGAGAGTCGAAGACTCTCGACATGTGTATCGTCCTACTGAATCTGTACCCTATGGGTCTTCATCACTCCGCTCTCCCCCCAGTACTCAACATACGACGTCACCTCACGATCTTGGAGATCGTGAATACTTTGAGGCCCATCTTCCTGTGATGCCAGCACGTTCGCTACGCGAACGCCAAGTCGCTGCCCATCCACCGTCTGTTCCCTCCTTCGCCAGTCATCATGTTTCCCCACCAACAGTACGTTCCCTTTGGGAACGCCAAGTCACCGAAGGCCCTGCTAGTCAATCCTCACTGCATGCTTATGATATCAACCCGCTACCGGTACGTTCGCACTGCGAACGCCAAGTACCCGATGGCAACTATATGAAGTTCTCACCCATCTCACAAGTCACGACCTCGCACACGGTACGCTCCATTGAGGAGCGCCAAGTACCCGTGGCTGACCCATCCGTCCTGGCATCTCCGACTACCTACCATCAATCCCTTAATAGTTCACTACATCACCAATCGCGATCGATGGGAATTCGATCGTCCACCCCCAGGCAAGACTGGGATCACTCATCGATTACATATCCTGTTATGGTACAGACCAGATATGACCTCACTCATCCCACTATAAGAACGGATCGAGGAATGGGGAATTTCCCCCATCCCCGTAACAGTGGAGGTGGACCAGAGGTATATGGAGGGTATGGCAGAGGTGAGGGAGAGGACAAACCGGAGGTGAACCAGAATGGTGGTGGAGTAGGTTGGAGGTTAGGCGGAGTAGGTATGGATATGACATTTATGTGGAATGAGGTCACCAATGCAATGGACTTAAGCCGAGGTGGGGTCAAAGTCCGAGGTTGGGACCATGATGGAGTCTCAGAGCGAAGGTATGGGATGGCAGCAGAAGGTCGTAACTTGGTGGAGGTTTGGCAGAAGAGGGCTGGAGGGAGGAGAGTGATGAGAGGAGTGGGGAGAGGAGTGGGAGGAGGAATGGTGTCAGGTCCGAAGGTGGATATCGGAGCAGACAGAAGTAGGGTAGAGAGGGATGGAAGGGGAGGAGGCGACATGAGGAGTGAGAAGGAGGTGTGATGTTTGGCCTGAAGGTGGATATCGGAGCAGATGGAGGTAGGGTAGGACTCCAGAGGTGGTGGAGAGGAGGGTCCGGAAGTTGGGTCAGGATCGGGTATGTACGGATATGACAGAGTTGAGAAGAAGGGTAACCTTCTCAACCTCCTGTGAAGCCACTACAAATGGAAACTGGGAACTATACAGTTTTCAGCTCTTTGCTGACTTTCCATAATTGGCACCCCCCCCACCCCCTGGGAAGATTCTGGGCAAGCTGCTCACCCAGAAAGTTCCCACAGTTGTGGTTGTGATGGTTTCTGGGCAGGTAACTTGCCCAGAACTTTACCACAGGTCTGCATGCATGTGGCATCGTGCAATAGTGAAGAGGAAAATGGGGGAAGGGTGCCTGAGGGTGTGTGGGGTCAGGGGCTGTGCCCTGACAGGCAGAGTCGAGGAATATGAAGAACTGGTGCTAAGCAGCACTCTGAGTGAAAACTCAGAGAAAAAGAGACTGTTAGAACAGGGTGAGAGCAGACAATTCCAGTGTAGGAGAAATAATATTCAAAGAATAAAACAATGGCATATCAGAATAGTCAACAATCAGCTGACAAGTTCAAATGTTTAACAGATCTCATGATCTTTATGAGACTGAATGCACATTAGAACCTCATTTTAATTATCCGCACCCATGTAGCATGAGATTTAAGCTACTACAAGCATGCCTAGAACCTGGCATAGGTGTAGGAAAATATAATATTCAAAGAATATATCCCTACAACAACAAAATAGCACATAGATGGCAGAATACGTGGGAACATTGGGAAAGAAATGTAAATATCTCAAGAACCAAAAAGCTTTTGACTGTAATATTTTTACCATCTGAAAGGACTGTTTCTTCACTTTATCCACGGTTTTGTTTCATTCTAAAAGCTTCAAAACTGACGGAGATATAGGTCAAACGGCGAAACACCTTATAATTCACATATGTATATGTCATATCCTGGAATCCCAACCCCACGCTCTCCCACCACACCACACCTTCCTAACAACTTCACCATCCCCTACACCATAACTCCCCACTCCCCAAGTCACCTTCCTTCCTAACTGTCTCAGCTCTGGCCTGTTTGCGGCACACCAAACCTTGGCCACTCCCATCCCGGAACCTCAGCCCTGAGTCGGAACATTCGGAGACTCCAGATTTGCCCCAATCTCCCGACGAATCTCCGACATCCCATGACATACCCCTGAACCATTTCCCCACCCATTTCATTTATTGGAGTCACCCAACATCCTTCGGATATGTAACTCCGCTTTCGGAGCTACCCGCATCCTTCGGTGACCCCACTCACATCATCACTTATTAGTCACCTTCCATTCATAGCATGACTATCTTCTTCTTACCATTCAATCAGCAAACCCTCTCTTACCCATTTCTCGTTCCCATTCATCTTCCGGCCTCTTACTCTGCCCTCCTTGACCCAACACCTCGGTTCCCCGTTAAGGATATCGTTCGGGACCTTTCGGTACCTCTCGGTATCATGATTCGGCACCTTTCAGTGTTTTCTATTACCATTCGGACTTTGACTAAAGTCCTTTCCATTCCTCCATATAAATACCTGTAGATTAGAACCTGTAGTTTCCCCAGTTCTAATCTCGACTAAAATGTTACCCCAAGTCCCTCTGAGTGAATCCCGACCCCTTTCTACAAGATACCTCGGACACAAGAAATACTGAGACATAACGGAGGCACAGCACTCCCTCCAAGTCGCTGAGGCCGCATCCTTCCTAGAGCCTCTTGTACCATCCAGCAGAACTGGGCTTCCTGGAGAAGCTTCAGTTCACTACCGGAGCTCTCAGATCCCCTCTAGTTGAGCCCCGCCTGCATTCGGACTCATGCATTTTCCCCTACAATCCGGGTTTTTGACAATATATTTATTTGCTAATTCTGTCAGGGACCGACCCAGGGTCGAGAGTGCCCAGGTATATCGCCCGGGGCTGAGGGTCCAGTAGGTATGACGCAGGCGTGCATAACAATGGGCCCGAGGCAGGCAAGGGTCCCTGGCCACTCAGGCTAAAGTGGGAAATGTGTTATTGTTATTAACAAGGGAAATGTGAGAAGAAGGTTGCTTCTCAGTTCCCACTTAGGCTGTCATATCCGTGCATACCCGATCCCGACCCGACTTCTGGACCTCCTCCTTCCCCACCTCTGGAGTCCTACCCTACCGCTGTCCGTTCCGATACTCACCTTTGGTCCTGGCAACACACCTCCTTTTACCTCCCATTCCACCTCCACTCCACCTTCCCTCTCCTCCCCTATCTCCGTCCGCTCCAATACTCACCTCGGACCGAACACCGCCCCTCTCGCCACCCTCCTACTACTATTCCTCCTACTCCTCTGCTCCTCCCTCACAACACCTCCACCCTTCCATCATCCTCCTACGCTTCTCCCATCCGCTCCAATACTCACCTTCAGACCTGACAACTCTCCTTTCCACCACTCCTTCCCTCTTCCCTTTCTCCTCTCTCTTCCCTCTGGTACTCTTCCACCGACCTCCCACCAAGTTACGACCTTCCACCACTGTCCCATACTTCGTACTCGGGCACCGCTCGTACCTTGCTCCGAGCCTCTGTCATAGTCCCTACCTCGGACTTTGACTCCACCTCGGTCTTAGTCCATTGCATTGGTGACCTCATACTACCTAAACACCATTGCCAATATTCCTCGGACTTTCAACCCCACCTCCGTAAGCTCCGCAACCTCCGAGCTTCGCAGATCATCTTCGGCACTTTTGCCGCTTGTAATGTATCTCTCGCGTTTTCCCCTCATCCCTATTTGGACTGCTGCTTCTTCCCATTCTAGCCAGTTAGTCACCATCCCCACTTCTCCTCATCCTCCTGCCCCTCTGGGCCTCACCCTCCCTACCTCCTTTTGGACGTATCACAGGTTCTGCCTTATGACCTTCGGTACCGCTCCGCTTCTGTCTTCCCTTTGTTCCTGTTCAGACATCTTCGTTCTGATTTGGATCCCCTTTGTTTCCTTGTGCTTTTGCCCCCTCCATTATATATATCGGCGCTTGTACATACTCGTTTTGGGCTCAGTCCGAAATCGACCTGAAATGCCCTCTAGAGACTTCCTGCTCGCCTACTGTGAAATTAAGGACCAAATGGACAAACAGCAATGGCACAGCGCTCCACTTGAGTCACTGAGGCCAAGGTCCTTCCGCGCTAAGTCTCTGATTCCACTCCGGAGTCGTCTGAATCCACGCCTCATCCCTAACATAGGCTGTGTTTATATACATGTGGTTGGGGCCACATGGGAAGCACCACGTCATCTACACACACAGCCACATCTGTCCGGGTACCTCTGTAAGAGGTCCCAGGAGCATCCAGTATGTGGGAGGTCATCTGGTGTGTCCGGGTCCGGGCGTGTTACACTGCAGCTGGGTCAATGGTACATTGATACAAAGGAAGTCGTCCGTGTGATAAGAAAAGAATAAAGAGGAAAGGGAAGAGAAAAGAGAAGAGAGAAGAAAGAGAAGAGTAAAAGGGGAAGAGGAGGGAGGTCAGGAGGAGCGGATGGTGGGGCACCAGGTCAGGCAGGTGTGCCCTGACAAATTCTTACAAAAAGCAACATGACTCAAGGGAAATATATTGACACCCGGAAGTCTGGCAGACTGAATACCATATGACAGAGTATCCCCCAGTGCAGATGGACACTTTTTGATCACATCAGAAGAGGAGAAAATGCTAAAAAACCGGATCTTGTATATTTTCTCATGATTCATCAAAACCTTTTGATTTTAAGCTCAAATAAATCGATTGATGATCTGGATCTCAGATCATAAGCATAAAGTGATTCAGAAGTCTGCAGATCTATTAATCAATTGGGAAGGCTCTAGAACGTTGGTAATGATGCAGCTTCACAAAAAGGGGTGAATTAGAGAACAGTCTAGAAAGTTCCTTTATAGCTGAGTCATTTCTAAATATAACCGTTCGTAATGAAGGCAGTGTAAAGTGTAGCACTGCAAGGCCCTGCTGAGATCAGCCCAAAAGACATTACTTATTGCTGAGTCATGTCCTAAGTCCATTATTAAGCTTACACAGCCCAAGCCTGTCATATCCATACCAACTCCACCTAACCTCCAACCTACTCTGCCACCATTCCGGTTCACCTCCGGTTCGTCCTCTCCATCACCTCTGCCATACCCTCTGGTCCACCTCCCCTCCGATCTCCAGTATCTTCTCCAGTACCTCTCATCCTCATCTTAGACGTTTATTAATATTTCTACCTACCCAATATTACTATGGACCTCCCAGGACCCCTGCCAACCCCACAAAGGTTTTCCCACTTTCCAATAGCTGTCACTAATTCCACCCTTCACCTACCCACTCCACAATGCTCGATAAGGCGATTCTCTCACGAGCTCGCCAACCTGGTAAGTGGGTAAGTCCATCTTGGGTTTTCCCTTTGTCCCTATTTGTCTTGTATTATGTATATAAGTCCTGTACTGTAGTTAATGGCACCTCAGTGCAAAATCGACAATAACAACTATTCCCCCAGAGTGCGTGCCCCCCTTCATTCTGAAGTTAAGGACCAGACACTAAGCATTACTGAACATAGGCACAGCGCTCCCCTCCGAGTCGCTGAGGCCACAGTCCTTCCACCCATCCTCTACCTCCAGCCTCCCTTCTGGGGAAAGGTCCAGGCACGCTACTCCCTCCTCGCTGTGTCCTGACAAAGCCCCTATATATTCTAGAATTATCTATAATACAAATGTAGCACATGTAACTAGTGTGAGGTGTGGGAGTAGAGAAGTCTCTGAAAAGCATAAAAGGCTGCCACTTCTGCCCCCTCTCAAACCTCAGGTAGAAATATAAGTCTAATTCTCCTCACCAGTGGTTGGTTCGTTTGCTCCAAAAGATAAAAGCAAATATTAGTTGTTAGTTAATATAAAACTAACACGTCACTCTAAGCATGAGTTAGGGTCAGTTAGACACAGCTGAACACAAGTGTCATAGTGAGAATTAGTGAGAATTTGGTGGAGGGACTTCTTAATTGAATAATCTCTCAGTAATATTTGGTTATCACACCACAGGAGAAGAGTGAGCAATCCTGAACCTGCTAGATAACTAGCATGCACTCTGAGCGATAGAAAGAGCAGTTTGGTTACTCCTGTATTGAGTAACATTTATTGTGGAATTATTTTCCGCACATCTCTACTTGTACCTCTTTTCCCTAAGCACTCAGGATCACCCATGGAGCCACCCACAATAGCGCGGCTCTGTCCGAGGCTGACGTTGTAGGTGGGATAATCACCCACACACAGACTCGGCTCGGACACCCGATTCTATGATTGGGAAATGACTTTCATTCATGCGACGACTCGGTACAAATTTGGTATCTAAAAATAGTCCTAATTCGTACAATTCTCACGATACCAAGAACGTCCCAATCGGTGGAGATTTGACGGAGTTCCGTGTTGGAGAAGTTAGGCACAGCAGGTCACGAGTATGTGTGGGCGTGGGAATCTCAGCAGCAACCCAGAATTCCAGCCTCACTCGTTCCCACGGCGTCTAATAAATTGGTAAAAATGCTTATCGGCTGCGTGAGAGTTATCTCCGGCTTCATTTTCAATTTCGGCTCTTAATTCCGTAAATCTGTTGAGAAATCGCTTATTTTCATATATTTTCATATTTTGCCATCATTTCAGTTATTCTTTTATTGATACTGTTACCCTTTTTTATTATTTCGCCTAATAAGGTACCAAGGTGCCATATGGTACCAATATTCCCCATCTATTCTTTCTAAAAATAATTATTAGATATAATCCTGTACAGACCGGATTTGTGAAAAGAAGTTCTCCCCTCCCCCAAATTCTCTAAGGTGCCAGGACACGCTAGAGTGGGTGTGAGTGAGTGGAATCCAACAGTAGGAATAAGGGCAACTGTCTAGCCCACAACAAGTGGGTAGTAGCCTGGACCTTGCAGAATCCTGGGAACCCACCATGGAGTTTAAGGATTGAGTGTAGCGAAGTTTAGTGAGAAAGTAGGAGTTTGGAGAGCAGTCCCCCATGAGCTTAGTCGGCATAGAGAGCCATGAGCCCTCTTTCAACGTGACACCTTCATGTGACCCGTTCCTGCTTGTATATAAACTGAGCCGAAGCAGAACCAAAGAAGTAACCTTCTTCTCATTCCTGCTTCAGGCAAGTACCTTAGATTAGTCTAGTTTAGCTTTCCATTCTAATGATAACATTCCTGCTTCAGTCTAAGAAGCCAGAACAGGGATGCAAGCCCGAGTGAGGGCTGTCCACTGAAGGAGAGAACAAAGGAAGATCAGTTGGGAGGTTCAAATGAGACCACCACCAAGCTGTTCCCTGGTTCTTTAGTTAGGATGGGGAAGTGTACTAGTAAGAATGTTGTAATTATAGTACCAATCCGAGTGTTTTGGCTAATTCTATTTTATGGGTTAGTCTAAAATCTCTGAGAAAGGACTTACAGATAAACAATGCCCTGCGGAGCTGTTCCTCTATTGTAGTTTCTCAATTTATCTGGGTGTAATTCTGTGTAGAATCGTTAAATTTGGATTTTATCCTGAATTGAATCTTCCACTTGGTCAATTTTCAAAGATTCCACTCAGTTAATGGGTTTAGGTCATGTCTGAAGTGTCCCTTGGCCTTGTCTTATTTTTTATTGCTTGTTTTAACAGTAGCAAAATAACTGTTTTGTGTTTACACTTTGAAATCTGGAGTGTTAACCAGCTCTCCTGTCAAAATATTTACTTAATATTTCTCTCCCTCATTGCTGCCTTATACTACAGTGGCAATCATAACTGTATTTCACTTTTTCGCACTGGAGTGATAACCAGAAATGCTTGAGAAAAATAATCTTACTTCTCTGAGGGGGGAAAAAAGTCGCAGAAAGGGTCTCCCTTTTATACTCCTTGGGTTGCCTTCCTTTGTCATGCTCTACCTCGTATTTACAGGATTTATTTATAGTTTATTTTCCTCAACCTGAATAAAAATGAATTTTTCACACTATAGTTCTACTGCGCTCAGCTGTGCTGAATTGTGGTTCTGCTGCAGTCAGACTGCACCTAGAATCCTTATTGTCCTTCCTCGCCTCAGCTATTTTAATGATTTAATTGGAACTTGACTGCGCTGCATTTGTCGCAGTTATTCCAAGTCCCTGTCATATCCATCCATGGCCATCGACTTCCACTACCTCCGATCTCTCCGGACTACCTCTGCTCCTTCTTCACTAACCTCGGAGCTCCCATATTCTGCAATCACCTCGGTATCCCTCGATGGTCACCACCCCCTCTTTTCAATTTATTACCTATGCCTCCCTAAGTATGGAGCCCCGAAGGCTTCTGGACAGCTCCGACGTCCACTAGTGCACTCCCACCTCTGCTGGGCAATACACTCGCTTGCCCTGCAAGCCCACCTTCGGGCCTATCCCTCTTTTCCATTTCTGGGTTATTGCCTACCATTCTGCTAACCCTGTAACCCAGTTTGTCGGTAATATTCAATCGGCTAATGTTTAACTCTGTTAGCTCCGCTCCACTCGGCCCCACCATTTATGGGCCTACCCTCGTTGTAACTATATATACTCAACTTGTACATAGGTTACACCTCAGTAATAAAATCGACTAGAGTTTACCCCCCTTCAGTTCTGGTTGCCAATTAGTAAGTTAGGGCATGGACGTGTTACTTGGCACAGCACTCCTGGCATAAGTTGCTGAGGCCGAAGCCCTCCACCATGGAGACATTCCCTCGTCTCAACCTGGTCTCTGACACTTCCCACCCCACAGCTTTTGCAGCACATTCCTCAGGCATCCTGAGTGGTTTGAACTGGGACTTCACATAGGCAGCTTTGCCTAGTCTTTCCCAGGAGATTTTTCCCCTGTTCTCAGGGGAGTTGTAATCCTCTGCAAGTTTTGCAATACTCAGGAGTTCCAATAAATATTTCTCGGTTTCCTTCGCTTTTTCACGAAGGTCTTTATGTACCTTGCCACTTTTAAAGGCAGTTTTGGTCTGTTTGCACCAGTGTACAGATACTTTTCCATTCATGCTTGTCCACCAAGCATATGCAGTGTCGTGTGCCACTTCTGACCCCCACTGTTCTCATGGGGAAGTTGGGGTCAATTGTTGCATTGATGGGAGCTTCGACTTTTCCAAACTCGTTGAGTTCGGCAGTCTCACATAACATATGGACACTTCCCTGCAGGGTAGCTTGCCCATAGGGTACTGAGGTACTCAGTGGCTGTCAGGGCAATAGCCCTGAACCCCAAGTCACATGTAAATTAGATACATATAGTCACGTGGGTAAGCGGGAACCTCCGGGTAACTGCTTACACACCACCGTAAAATACACATACTTGTATCACTTATGGCCTTGTGCGCTGAGCTACCCAAAGACCTCACAGTGGCCCACCACCTCTGGCAGTGGTCCCTGCTTGGGGGTCTGCCATCAGTTGCATACCACTCTCCCTCTTCCCCTTGACATGGGTTTGGGCTCCTGAGGGTGGGCCCTTATGCAACCCAGACAGGGTTGCCTGCCCACAGGGTGGCAAGTCAGTGCCCCACCCCTTGGTGTGCTAGTCCCCACTTGGGGTTGTGCCTCATGAGGCCTGGCACTGTATCCCCTCCCCTGACCTGGGAGGCCCCCATCATAATGGGTTTGGCAGCGAGGTCTGCCAGTGTGCATGCTTCTTTGAGCTCATGTTTTAATATTTCAATCTCCCTCTTCTGGAGATCGACTTCTCTCTCTCTGTCTCTCAGAGAGGCATAGATGCCTTTGGCATCTCTGCATGCTCCATTATATTCGCTCCTCCAATGGGCACAATTATCGCAGGCACCATCTGACACCCTCAAGTTGTCAGACCATGCCCATTGGACAGCCTGGATGAGGAGCTGCTGTTGCTACCTCGTCTCCCTCCTTCATCTCTTTCAACTCCATCTGGAGTTGACCCATTTGGGCAGCTACCACTGTAGGAGAAATAATAGTCACCCTATGAAAACTCATTGTGGAAATATGCCAGAAAAATCACAAAATCCCCATATGACAAGTAGAAATGAGAACCTGAATTTTAACGAATTTTCACAAATTCTTACAAATTTTTATGACTACATACAACAAATATGAAGATAGAAAATTAATAAAAATACTTCAAGCTTAGCATCAACAAGACGGAATGCTCAGGAGAATTTATAACGAATATAAAACTAGGAATGAGGTCAATCTGGTAAGATTTGACTAAAAAACCAACCAGGAAACCTCTGCAGAAACTGCTTTCCCACACCTGCTGTCATATCCTGGAATCCCGACCCCATGCACTCCCACCACACCACACCTTCCTAACAACTTCACCATCCCCTACACCATGCCTCCCCACTCCCCAGGTCACCTTCCTTCCTGACTGTCTCAGCTCCGGTCTGGTTGCGGCACACTGAACCTTGGCCACTCCCATCCCGGAAGCTCAGTCCTGAGTCGGAACATTCAGAGACTCCGGATTTGCTCTGATATCCCGATGGACCTCCGATATCCTGTGACATACCCCTAAAACATTCCTCCACCCATTTCATTTATTGGAGTCACCCAACATCCTTCGGATACACAACTCCACTTTCGGAGCTACCTGCATCCTTCAGTGACCCCACTCACATCATCACTTATTAGTCACCTTGCATTCTTAGCACGACTATCTTCTTCTTACCATTCAGTCAGCTAACCCCCTCTTACCCATTTCTTGTTCCCATTCATTTTCCAGCCTCTTACTCCGCCCTCCTCGACCCGACACCTCGGTTCCCCATTAAAGATATCGTTCGGGACCTTTCGGTACCTCTTGGTATCATTCGGCACCTTTCAGTGTTCTTCTATTATCATTCGGACTTTGACTAAGTCCTTTCCATTCCCCCTTATAAATACCTGTAGATTAGAACCTGTAGTTTTCCTCAGTTCTAATCTCGACTAAAATGCTACCCCAAGTCCCTCTGAGTGAATCCCAGCCCCTTTCTACAAGATACCTCAGACATAAGAAATACAAGGACTAACTGAGACGTAACAGAGGCACAGCACTCCCTCCGAGTCGCTGAGGCTGCATCCTCCTTAGAGCCTCTTGTACCATCCAGCAGAACCAGGCTTCCTGGAGAAGCTTCAGTCCACTACCGGAGCTCTCGGATCCCCTCTAGTTGAGCCCCACCTGCATTTGGACTCATGCATTTTCCCCTACGATCCGGGTTTTTGACACCTGCACACATAGCTGAGGCTGGAAGTACCACAGAACAAGGATTCCGAAGGAACCAATGCAAAACTCGATGTTGTGTTTATAATAAGGAGTGTAGATTCCTTTTAGATAGACTCAATGAAGGTAATTTCAGGGAAAACTACTGATAGATGACAGAGAAATTGCTGAAATTGCAGGAAATGAGGACAACATTCAAAAGATAACCAGGAAGAACAACCAATAGCGACTGAGATGAGTTTGACAGCTCATCGAAAAGGAAGGGATCTATTCTTAATTCATGCATCATGGAGATATTCATCAACAGGTTCAGCAACATTGAAGTCATAGCTCAGGGAAAAGTCAATGTTCATGCAAAATCCATATTTAAAACACATAACAGAATTTACATGAAAGATATTAAATCAGAAACTACCACTATGCAAAGTTTCAGGCCAAACAGCCCAGTCGTTGTGAAGTTATGCCAGTGAGGGGAATAGAGTATTTGTCAGAGACCAGGTTGAGACGAAGGAGTGTCTCCATGGCAGAGGGCTTCGGCCTCAGCGACTTATGCCAGGAGCGCTGTGCCAAGTAACACGTCCATGCCCTAACTTACTAAACTGGCAACCAGAACTGAAGGGGGGTAAACTCTAGTCGATTTTATTACTGAGGTGTAACCTATGTACAAGTTGAGTATATATAGTTACAACGAGGGTGGGTCCACAAATGGTGGAGCCGAGCGGAGTGGAGCTAATGGGGTTAGACATTAGCCAATTGAATATTACTGATGAGTCGGGTTACAGGGTTAACAGAAAGGTAGGCGATAACCCAGAAATGGAAAGGAGGGCCCAAAGGTGGCCTTTGGAGGGCAAGGGAGTGTATTGCCCAGCAGAGGCGGGAGTGCGCTAGCAGATGTCGGAGCTGTCCGGAAGCCTTCGGGGCTCCATACTTAGGGAGGCGTAGGTAATAAATTGAAAGGAGGGGGTGGTGACCATCGAGGGGTGCCAAGGTGGTTGCAGGATATGGGAGCTCCGAGGTTAGTGAAGAAGGAGTGGAGTAGACCGGAGGGATCGGAGTGAGTGGAAGTCGATGGCTGGGGATGGATATGACAGTATTCCACACTATGTCAAAGGACATGTGAGGGTGGCGATGTGAAGGGAACCGAGATCCACACTTCAGCAGATCGCGAAGACCAATTTCTGTCCAAATATGGAAGACTCCGGTCAAAACAAATGCGAAAACACCTTAGATCATGAGGGAAAAATCTGAAATAAATCATGGAAGCCTGTATCAAGGATACAAAGACCCACGCATACAATGAATCCCGAATAATTAAACAGAAACATCGCCTGCATACAAACGAGTGCGAAAACAACACATGTGATTACCAGTGGTGTGTCAGGGCCCGGCCTCGGACTCGGAGGCTCCCTGACCTCAACCCCCATCTGACCTGTCCTCACACTATGCAGGGCATGAGATGAGAAGAAGGGTAAAGGTCTCATCTCCCCACATGGTTGCTATATAAAGGAATGGGTCACATGCCCACAACTATACAGCTCCTAGAGTTGTGTAGTGTGACCCAGAGGGAACATCCAGGTGGCAGTGCCCAGTAAGCATGGGAACGCTCTGGGCGAGTTGCTCGCCCAGAATTGTGGCTGTGACCTCTGGGAACATTCTGGGTGAGCTGCTCGCTCAGAAAGTTCCCACGCTATCCCATGTGCGCGTGTACACACAAAGGCAACAATCAAAGAATAAAGGGAGTAAAGTAGGTGGGGAGTCCAGGGCACCCTAAGGCAGGGTGCTGAACCCTGACATTGTGTGCATGAACTTTTGCTAACTTGACAAATACTGTGAGTTAGAGTACAATTTTAGTGCTGTTAGAAAGGTTGGATTAAATGAAAATTTATGATGTTGAGAACGTGAAAAAACCATTCAGAAATGAGTGAGATATAAGGACATGAAGTTGGTAACCTGAAGATGTGTGGGAAGACAACTTCTAGAGGTCCCAAGCTGTGAGGTCTTTGGGTAGCTCAGCACACAAGGCCATAAGTGATACAAGTATGTGTATTTTACGGTGGTGTGTAAGCAGTTACCCAGAGGTTCCCGCTTACCGACATGACTATATGTATCTAATTACATGTGGCTCGGGGTTCGGGGCTATTGCCCTGACACAAGCCCCGAATAAATTTCATAAAAATATGCTATTATTGAGGACTGTCATATCCTGGATCTTCCACCTCCCTCCACCCTAGTCCTAGACGACTCCTATAACCTCCACCAGCCCTCCCAATCTCTCTCTGCTGCCTGCTGTCGATGCCAATGATCCTAGGACTACCTCCTCCTTCGACTCTCTTCCACCCTTCCTCCCATCCACGTCTGCATCACCTCCAGAACTCCTACATTGTTCTGGTAAGTTACTAGAGTACTGACAAGCTGTTGGGACCTCAGGACATACCTCAACTCTCACTCCCTTCCAGACCTCCCCTTCCAGACCTCCCCTACCAGACCTCCATGTCATATCCATCCCCGGCCATCGACTTCCGGTCCCTCCGATCCCTCCGGTCTAACTCCGCTCCTCCCTCACTAACCTCGGAGCTCCCGTATTCTGCAATCCTCTCGGTACCCCTCGATGGTCACCACCCCCTCATTTCAATTTATTACCTACGCCTCCCTAAGTATGGAGCCCCAAAGACTTCCGGACAGCTCCGATGTCCGCTAGCGCACTCCCGCCTCCGCTGGGCAATACACTCGCCTGCCCTGCAGAGCCCACCTTCGGGCCTATCCCTCCTTTCCGTTTCTGGGTTATCGCCTGCCTTTCCACTAACCCCGTGACCCAACTCGTCGGTAATATTCAGTCGGCTAATGTTTAAACCCCGTTAGCTCTGCTCTGTTCGGCTCCGCCAATTGCGGACCCGTCTTCGCTGTAACCATATATATATCCTACTTGTACATAGGTTACACCCCAGTAGTAAAATCAACTAGAGTTACCCCCCTTAGGTTCTGATTGCCAGTCAGTAAGTTAGGGCACGGACGTGTCACTAGGCACAGCGCTCTTGGCAGAAGTCGCTGAGGCCAAAGCCCTCCGCTACGGAGACACTCCTTCATCTCAAATCCGGTCTCTGACACTCCACCTCCTCAGACCTCTTGTTCAAGGATATGAACCTCGGTCACCTACTTGTTGTTCGTAACCCTCAACTTGTCTATCCACCCTTCTGGTCTCCATTGCCTCCAGTTGTGTACCTCCTGTCATATCTGTACATACCCGATCCCGATCCAACTTGTTACGGATACGGAGTCTCCAACAACCATATCCGTCGCATGGTCAAAGACTTCCCCTCTCTATCGCTCCTCCCCTCTTTCTCCTTTCCGTCCTCTATCCCGCTACCCTATCCTCCTTACCCGTTCTACCCCTTTCCCCCCCCCTCGTGCAAAGCTTTCCCCATTGGGGTTTTGGTGCTGGCCGAGGTTGTTTGTGTTTCGCGGGATTTCCCGCGACCTTACCATTTGTAGATAGTCACGCGTCATGTACGGAAACCGCCGAAGGCGGTTCCCGCTAACTAACAACTGCTCTACAACTGTCTCGTGTACCATCTTCTGTAACAACCCTCCCTGTGACTCAACTGAACCTGTGTGACTGTACAACTCTCAATATGTCTTATAAGTCTGGCTATATCGAGTCCTCTAACGGCCCTCGCCACGAGAACTTGAAGTCGAGAGTCGAAGACTCTCGACATGTGTATCGTCCTATTGAACCTGTACCCTATGGGTCTTCATCACTCCGCTCTCCCCCCAGTACTCAACATACGACGTCCCATCACGATCATGGTGATCGTGAACACTATGAGGCCCACATACCCTCGATGCCGGCACGTTCGCTACTCGAATGCCAAGTAGCCGCCCATCCACCATCTGTTTCTTCCTTTGCCAGTCATCATATGTCCCTGCCAACGGTACGTTCCCTTTGGGAACGCCAAGTCACCGAAGGCCCTAATAGTCAGCCCTCATTGCACGCCTACGATATCAACCCGCTACCGGTACATTCGCACTGCGAACGCCAAGTACCCGATGGCAACTACGCGAAGCTCTCGCCCATCTCACCAGTCGTGACCTCGCACACGGTACGCTCCATTGAGGAGCGCCAAGTATCCGCAGCTGACCCATCTGTCCTGATATCTCCGACTATCAATCATCAATCCCTTAATAGCTCACTACATCACCCATCGCGATCGATGGGAATTCGATCGCCCACTCCCAGGTCAGACTGGGATCGCTCATCGATTACACTTCCAGTTATGGTACAAACCAGACATGACCCTCGTCTTCCCACTATAAGAACGGATCGAGGAATGGGGAATTTCCCCCATCCCCGTAACACAACTCCTGGACTCCCATCTTCACCACCTCCAGAGTCCTTCCCCTACCTTATCTCTGTCTGCTCTGATACTCACCTCAGACCGAACATCACTCCTCTCACGCCACCCTCCTCCTCTCACTCCTCTTACTCCTCCTCTTACTCCACGACACCTCCACCCTTCCTTCACCCTCCTACCCTACTCCTGTCTGCTCCGATACTCACCTTCGGACCTGACACCTTTCCTCTCCTCCACTCCTCACCCTGCTCCTCTCTTCTCTCTCCTCCCTCTGACCCTCTTCCACCAAACCTCCGCCAAGTTACGACCTTCCGCCGCCGTCCCGTACCCTGTACTCGGACACCACTTGTACCTTTTCTCCGAGATTCCATCATAGTTCTGCCCTTGGACTTTGACTCCACCTCGGCTTAAGTCCATTGCATTGGTGACCTTATACTGCATAAACACCATTGCCAATATTCCTCAGACTTTCAACCCCACCTCTGTAACCTCCATAACCTCCAAGCTCCACAGATCATACTCGGCACTTTCGCCATTTGTAATGTATCTTTCGTGTTTTCCCCTCATCCATATTTGGACTGCTGCTTCTCTCCATTCTAGCCAGTTAGTCATCATCCCCACTTCACCTCATCCTCCTGCCCCTCTGGGCTTTGCCCTCCCTATCTCCTTTTGGATGTACCACGGGTTCTGACCTATGACCTTCGGTACCACTCCGCTTCCAATACCCGATCCCGACCCGACTTCCAGACCTCCTCCTTCCCCACCTTCCGGAGTCTTATCCTACTGCTGTCCATTCTGATACTCACCCTCGGTCCTGGCAACACACCTCCTCTTACCTCCGATGCCACCTCCACTCCTCCTTCCCTCTCCTCCCCTATCTCCGTCCGCTGCGATACTCACCTCGGACCGAACACCACCCCTCTCGCCACCCTCCTACTACTCCTCCTCCTACTCCTCCACTCCTCCTTCACAACACCTCCACCCTTCCATCACCCTCCTACGCTTCCCCCGTCCACTCCGATACTCACCTTCGAACCTAACAAACTCTCCTTTCTGCCACTCCTTCTCTCTTCCCTTTCTCCTCTCTCCTCCCTCTGGTACTCTTCCGCTGACCTCCTGCCAAGTTACGACCTTCCACCGCTGTCCTGTACTTTGTACTCGGGCACCGCTCGTACCTTTGCTCCGAGCCTCCATCATAGTCCCTACCTCGGACTTGGACTCCACCTCGGTCTTAGTCCATTGCATTGGTGACCTCATACTACGTAAACACCATTGCCAATAATCCTCGGACTTTCAATCCCACCTCCATAACCTCCATAAGCTCCGCAACCTCCAAGCTTCGCGGATCGCCTTCGGCACTTTCACCGCCTGTAATGTATCTCTCGCATTTTCCCCTCATCCCTATTTGGACTGCTGCTTCCTTCCATTTTAGCCAGTTAGTCATCATCCCCACTTCACCTCATCCTCCTGCCCCTCTGGGCTTTGCCCTCCCTATCTCCTTTTGGATGTACCACAGAGTCTAACCCATGACCTTCAGTACCACTCCACTTCCGTCATCCCTTTGTCTCCATTCAGATGCCTTTGTTCTGATTTGGACACCCTTTGATTTCCTTGTGCTTTCGTCTCTATACTATATACAGGTGCTTGTACATACTCATTTTAGGCCCTCAGTCTAAAATCGACCAGAAATGCCCCCTAGAGACTTCCTGCTCACTGCTTCTGAAATTAAGGACCAAATGGACAAACAGCAATGGCACAGTGCTCCACATGAGTCGCTGAGGCCAAGGTCCCTCCTTGCTAAGTCTCCAGTTCCCCTCCGAAATCATCTGCCCTCGCCCAGTTCTAACAAATTCCCATCATACAATAAATTTTGGAAGCTATTCAATTGGGCTATTTGTCATATCCATTCCCGGCCATCGACTTCCGGACTCTCCGACCCCTCCATTCTAACTCCGCTCCCCCTCACCAACCTCGGAGCCCCCGTATTCCGCAAACCTCCCGGTGCCCCTCGATGACCACCACCCCTTCATTTCAATTTATTACCTACGCCTCCCTAAGTACGGAGCCCCGAAGACTTCCGGACAGCTCCGACGTCCGCTAGCGCACTCCCGCCTCCGCTGGGCAATACACTCGCCTGCCCTGCAGAGTCCACCTTCGGGCTTATCCCTCCTTTCCGTTTCTGGGTTAATGCCTGCCTTTCCGCTAACCCCGCGAACCGACTCGTCGGTAATATTCAGTCGGCTAATGTCTTAACCCCGTTAGCTCCGCTCCGTCCGGCTCCGCCAATTGCGGAACCGTCTCCGCTGTAACCATATATATACACTACTTGTACATAGGTTACGCCCCAGCAGATAAATCAACTAGAGTTACCCCCACTAGGTTCTAAGTGCCAGTCAGTAAGTTAGGGCACGGACGTGTCACTAGGCACAGCGCTCCTGGCAGAAGTCGCTGAGGCCAAAGCCCTCCGTTACGGAGACATTCCTTCGTCTTAAAATCTGGTCTCTGACACTATTCATCAATGTAAAGTGTGTTGACACTGTGGGAAACAGCCCTGACACCTGTTTACACAGTGGTCAGCATGTATCTACTTGTCGTATGAGGTTTTGTGATTTATCTGGCATATTTCCATAATGGGTTTCCATAGTGTGACTGTTATTTCTCCTACAGCGCTCCCTCCGAGTCGCCGAGGCCACATCCTTCTTAGAGCCTCTTGTACCATCCAGCAGAACCGGGCTTCCTGGAGAAGCTTCGGTCCACTACTTGAGCTCTCGGATCCCCTCTAGTTGAGCCCCACCTGCATTCGGACTCACACATTTTCCCCTACGATCCGGGTTTTTGACATTTCCCTCCCTTTCCCATGATATCCATGTATTGCTATTTACTTTAAAGTAATGGCCCACACCCCTTCATTTTTTTCTTATTTCCCATCTTCTTCCTAAATGTACACATCGCCCACTTTAAAGTGACGATAACAAACTTTCTTTGAAAAATCTTTTCACCTTGAATTCATTTCCTTCTCCCCGTTAAGGATATCGTTCGGGACCTTTCAGTACCTCTTGGTATCATGATTCGGCACCTTTCGGTGTTTTCTATTACCATTCGGACTTTGACTAAAGTCCTTTCCATTCCTCCATATAAATACCTGTAGATTAGAACCTGTAGTTTCCCCAGTTCTAATCTCGACTAAAATGTTACCCCAAGTCCCTCTGAGTGAATCCCGACCCCTTTCTACAAGATACCTCGGACACAAGAAATACTGAGACATAACAGAGGCACAGCACTCCCTCCAAGTCGCTGAGGCCACATCCTTCCTAGAGCCTCTTGTACCATCCAGCAGAACCAGGCTTCCTGGAGAAGCTTCAGTTCACTACTGGAGCTCTCGGATCCCCTCTAGTTGAGCCCCGCCTGCATTCAGACTCATGCATTTTCCCCTACAATCCAGGTTTTTGACAATATATTTATTTGCTAATTCTGTCAGGGACCGACCCAGGGTCGAGAGTGCCCGGGTATATTGCCCGGGGCTGAGGGTCCGGTAGGTATGACGCAGGCATGCATAACAACGGCCCGAGGCAGGCAAGGGTCCCTGGCCACTCAGGCTAAAGTGGGAAATGTGTTATTGTTATTAACAAGGGAAATGTGAGAAGAAGGTTGCTTCTCAGTTCCCACTTAGGCTGTCATATCCATGCATACCCGATCCCGACCCGACTTCCGGACCTCCTCCTTCCCCACCTCTGGAGTCCTACCCTACCGCTGTCCGTTCCGATACTCACCTTTGGTCCTGGCAACACACCTCCTTTTACCTCCCATTCCACCTCCACTCCACCTTCCCTCTCCTCCCCTATCTCCGTCTGCTCCAATACTCACCTCGGACCGAACACCACCCCTCTCACCACCCTCCTACTACTACTCCTCCTACTCCTCTGCTCCTCCCTCACAACACCTCCACCCTTCCGTCATCCTCCTACGCTTCTCCCATCCGCTCCGATACTCACCTTCAGACCTGACAACTCTCCTTTCCACCACTCCTTCCCTCTTCCCTTTCTCCTCTCTCTTCCCTCTGGTACTCTTCTGCCGACCTCCCGCCAAGTTACGACCTTCCACCGCTGTCCCGTACTTCGTACTCGGGCACCACTCATACCTTGCTCCGAGCCTCCATCATAGTCCCTACCTCGGACTTTGACTCCACCTCGGTCTTAGTCCATTGCATTGGTGACCTCATACTACCTAAACACCATTGCCAATATTCCTCGGACTTTCAACCCCACCTCCGTAAGCTCCACAACCTCCGAGCTTCGCAGATCATCTTCGGCACTTTCGCCACTTGTAATGTATCTCTCGCGTTTTCCCCTCATCCCTATTTGGACTGCTGCTTCTTCCCATTCTAGCCAGTTAGTCACCATCCCCACTTCTCCTCATCCTCCTGCCCCTCTGGGCCTCGCCCTCCCTACCTCCTTTTGGACGTATCACAGGTTCTGCCTTATGACCTTCGGTACCGCTCCGCTTCTGTCTTCCCTTTGTTCCTGTTCAGACGTCTTCGTTCCGATTTGGATCCCCTTTGTTTCCTTGTGCTTTTGCCCCCTCCATTATATATATCGGCGCTTGTACATACTCGTTTTGGGCTCAGTCTGAAATCGACCTGAAATGCCCCCTAGAGACTTCCTGCTCGCCTACTGTGAAATTAAGGACCAAATGGACAAACAGCAATGGCACAGCGCTCCGCTTGAGTCGCTGAGGCCAAGGTCCCTCCATGCTAAGTCTCCGATTCCACTCCGGAGTCGTCTGAATCCACGACACATCTCTAACAGGATGCCTTTGTTCTGATTCGGACCCCCTTTGTTCCCCTTGTGCTCTCGTCTCCCTATTATATACAGGCGCCTGTACATACTCGTTTTGGACCTTCAGTCTAAAATCGACCTGAAATGCCCCCTAGAGACTTCCTGCTCGCTGCCTCTGAAATTAAGGACCAAATGGACAAACAGCAATGGCACAGCGCTCCACATGAGTCACTGAGGCCAAGGTCCCTCCTTGCTAAGTCTCCGGTTCCCCTCCGGAATCGTCCATCCTCGCCCAGTTCTAACACCTCCAGTCATGTTATTCCTTATTAGTTTATCATTTGATATTTTCTGCAACCCCAATCTTCTGGACTACAACTTCCAGGCTCCAGACCTTTCCAGATGTCTTCCCCTGTAGCCCCTGCTCATTCATAGATGGGCCCAGGCCTTACCATTCAGTTGGTTTCTAATTCTCCCACTCCACAAACTTCAGATGTAACTCGGGCTTTTCACCTATTCTATATTTGTCCTGTGGAGTCTTTCTATTTACTTCTCCTTCCCCTTGGTAACCTTTGTTTACCTTCGGATCCAATTATCTCTGCTATATCTATGCACATACCACTCTAGTAAATAGTTCCCCCAGTTATAATATTAAGTCCTTGAATCCAAACCCTCTTCCACGATGTCTATCGCGCTCTACTCACCTGCTGCTCCACCTTGAACCAAGAGCTGAGTGACAGATGTGTCTTCTAAAGGTGCCTTGGTATAAAACCCAATGAATCGCATGACAAACAATTGACCCTCGCTAACGCCTCCATCATTAAGTAGTGAGGGGGGCTTCTGGCCCCCTTCCACTGGCAGCCTCAGTTCCTCCATCGCCAGCCCCCCTGACAAATTGGGGACAACGAGGATGTAATGGGCACAGTGCTCCATTCCGAGTTGCTGAAGCTGAGTCCCTTCAACACCCCATCACCCTCAGAGCTCTGCCCCACCTCTGGCCTGTCTCCGACCCACCATTGGTGTCAGAACATGGCCAGGAGGGGCGTGTCTGGACCTTTCCCCGGAAGGGAGGCAGAGGTAGAGGACAAGCAGAGGGACCATGGCCTCAGCGACTTGGAGAGGAGCAGTGTTGGGTCCTTAACTTCAGAACGAGGGGGCGCGAACTCTGGGGGGATCTAGTCGTCGATTTTGCACTGAAGTGCCATCAACTACAGTACATGACTTATATACATAATACAAGACAAATAGGAACAAAGGGAAAACCCAAGATGGACTTACTGTCAGGGATCGGCCCCTGACCCCGCTGTCAGGGCACCCAACCACACCCCAGAACCACCTTCCCAGACCTCCCCATCCCTACATACCTCTCACAACTTCAGCCTGCATGTGAGCCCGCGGGAAAAATCACGTGGGTTAAGGCGAGCAACTCGCCTTAACCCATGTGACACCTTTTCCGAGTCGCAGGAACATGCTCGGCTTCTACCCGGAGTCATGTTATGAACTGTACAGTACACTTCCTTTTTATAGTAGCCAAGCGGGGAATAGGGAAACTTACCCTTCTTCTCAACTCAATCCCCGCTTAGGCAAGTTGTAGTTACCCTCTGTAATACATGACAACTCAATCCCCGCTTAGTCCCTTCAGTGAGTTTGAGGAGCTAAGGACCGGGTCTAGCGCCCAACCACCCGGAACACCGCACACACCTAGGCCTGAGGTCGGGCTGTCCCTGATCGAGGACCGAGCCCTGACACTTACCCACTTGCCAGGTTGGCAGGCTCGTGAGAGAATCACCTTATCAAGCATTGTGGAGTGGGTAGATGAAGGGTGGGATTAGCAACAGCTATTGGATAGTGGGAACCCTTTGCAGGATTGGTGGAGGTCCTAGGAGGTCCGCAGTAATATTGGGTAGGTAGAAATATGTCAGGGACCGACCCAGGGTCGAGAGCATCCAGGTATATTGCCCAGGGCTGAGGGCCCAGTAGGGTGTGATGCAGGCATGTGTAGCAACAGGCCTGGTGCAGACAAATGTCCCTGGCCACTTAGGCTAAAGTGGGAAGTGTGAGAAGAAGGCTGCTTCTCAGTTCCCACTTAGGCTGTGTTTATATACATGTGGTTAAGGCCATGTCATCTACACACACAGCCACATCCATCTGGGTACCTCTGCAAGAGGTCCCAGGAGCATCCAGCATGTGGGAGGTCGTTCAGTGTGTCTGGGTCCAGGCATGTTGCACTGCAGCTGGGTCAATGGTACATTGATACAAGGGAAGTCGTCTGTGTGATAAGAAAAGAAGAAAGAAGAAAGAAAGGGAGGAGAAGAGTGGAGAGAGAAAGGAGGAGAAAGGGAGGTCAGGAGAGTAAAAGGGAAAAAGGGGGGAGGTCGGGAGGAGTGGATGGTGGGGCACCGGGTGTCAGGGCACATACCCTGACTTAGCCCGGACCCAGACCTGCATCCGGACCCACTCCACTTCCCACATGTGCTTCCCATGCCACATAATCCATGCACTGCAGCTCCGGTCTCCAGATCCTACCTTCATGTGACTTCTGGGTATCCCCAGAAGTTTTCGCCATATTGGGCCACTGTGGGAAAGTGAGAAGTTAACCTTCTTCTCACTTTCTTACCCACAGTAGGCAAGTGTATTCTACACTGCTTCTTTACCTTATACACTTTCTTACCCACAGTAGCTCTTTGCCTTGGGACTAGGCTGTTACAGGTTGGGCTGTGGGCCATAGAGAGAGGGGTCATGGGACCTGGGGTCTGTCCCCTGACACCAGGTCAGGTGGGGCCAGGTCAGGTGGGTGTGCCCTGACAAAATATTAATAAACGTCTAAGATGAGGATAAGGGGTACTGGAGAAGGTACAGAGATCGGAGGTGGAGGTGGACTGGAGGTGGACCGGAGGTTATGGTGGAGATGAGGGAGAGGACAAACCAGAGGGGAACACAGTGGTGGAGTAGATCGGAGGTTGGGCAGAGTTGGTATGGATATGACAGTCAGACGACCTGGAACATCGAGCTCCATCAGACACACCCACCTGGGTAGTGTTTCGGATCTTCCCTGGGTGGGTTCGTGACAAGGATGACTTATTATAACAACAAACACTACATATGAAGACTAGGATGCAATAATACGAGCAGGAACCAGGGAAATGGACAAAAAACTACAAAAAAACCACAAAACTACGATGGACCATGGTGGGAATTTTAGGGAAAAATATACTAATAAAGCAGAGAGCTCTAACACATTTGTTTGTTCAATTCTTAACTACGACCAAGTATTTTGTTCTAAATTTGAACCATTTCACTCGTTATCATTATTAAAGAGTACTTGGTCAAATCTTTTCCGAATAACTCCATTCTTGTTTAGTTATTCATTGTGAATTCTCCTGAACATTCCATCCTATTGATGCTAAGCTCGAAGTATTTTTGTTGATTTTCTATGTTTGAATTCATTGGTAATTGTCATAAAAATTCATAAAAAAATCGTAAAAATTCCAAGGAAATCTACATCTCCTTGTTACTCATCCTTTCCTGTTCCACAGTGTCAATGGTGTTTCCACAGCATAATTTCATAACATGTTTTCATAGGGTGCCCATTATTTCTCCTACACCACCCCCTCCTCTGCCCTCATTCTGGGTCAGGTCAACACACCGACTGTGAGTTTAACAGCAGCATGTCACTTGTCTGTTGGCCTATGTGCTGCATATAAGGCTTTCCACATGGTGGAACAAGTGGTTGCACAAGTTCCACATTCTTGTTAGGCTGATGTTCTCATGCTGCTGTCATGTGACTTGAGGCTGTGTTATGATATCACTTTGTCAACTCTCTGCTGCAATGTCTTCTGAGCCGAAGCCAAAAAAAGTGCGAAATATTGCAACAAAGTGTATGTGGCACACTGCTTGGATAGAGTACTTTACGAATACTGCTGTGTTGGAGTGCAAAGCTGCATTGAAATATGTGCCTCATCCCTCGACCAAGTGTTCAAAACAACAAACTGGATGATGCTACAGCTGCCTGGGATGTAGTCCTCATCCTTCTAGCTGCTGAGTGCAAGGTTGAGAAGGTAATATTCTTGTCCTCAGTGCACCTGATCAAGCCTAATGCAGGACGTATGAACAGCAGCAGATCGATGATGTCATTCGCAATGGGCCAGGAAACTCAAGGGTGTCAAGACATTTCAATATCTATGGTTGCCAGAAGCATGTCAAGATACTCAAAGATGAGGTCAAAGCAAGCCGATGGGCGAAACAGCGGTGGTAAGGCCTATTACTCTGGAGAATCACACTGTTGCATCGCATTCTACCCACTAGGTGCAGGATTTGGACCTGAACGGCGCATAGATAAAGAGACCCTGATTCAACAAGCTCAAGAGCTGGATTACAGGTCCATTATGTTGAATTTGATCCAGCTTTGGATTACAAATTCCCTCACATCAAAAAGAAACTGCTACATGGCTTGTTGATGAATCAGAAGGCATGCCACCACACCCAGATCCAGCAAGGTTCCCCAATGTTACATATATCGGGAAAAAGGAAGAAGGGTGGAAAATATTAGACAGGGAGCATTCACATCTTGTCCTGAACAAGTGTATGAGAAATTGATGTTTATATAATTTCTACTAACATCTATTTCTAGGCACTGGAGATATAGAGCTTCTTGTGCTGCGCAATGCAACAAACTTGTCACCAACTGGCAAGGCATTGTTGGAACGTCTTCAGCAAATCAATAATGAGCATGCTCTTGAGCGCCGCAATTTGCGTGTATGTATGTTGAGTATCTGCTCATTCTCTGCTGAAATGCTGCACTAGCCCTCTCATCATGGGAAGATATATGCATTTGGA
>NW_024067376.1:0-41253 GCF_015039405.1 Cantharellus anzutake | reverse complement strand
CCACTTCCATCCTCCTTCCTTCCTCCTTGGGCCTTGGCCCTTCACTCCTCCATTGGGAAACACCATTGAGTCAAACCCTTGACCCTCGGTGTTGTTCCTCCTTCTGGCTCCCTTTGTCTCCTTTCATCCTACCCTTGTTCCTTTTGATTCCGGACCCCCCTTATATACAATGTGCCTAGTAACTTGTAACCTCAGTCCAAAATCGACTTGATTCCCCCCTAAGAGACTTCCCCTCTGCTAGATCCAAAATTAGGGACCCCCAGGACAACCAGCAATGGCACAGCGCTTGTTATGGATATAGAGTCTCCAATGACCATATCCATTGCATTGTCAATGACCTCCCTTTTATCACTCTCTCTCTCACTCTCACTCACTCACTCACTTGTCAGGGCCCGGCCTCGGACTTGGAGGCTCCCTGACCTCAACCCCCATCTGGCCCGTCCTCACACTATGCGGGCATGAGATGTATAGTAAAAGAAAGGGAATATATACACTTGCCTATGCGGGCATGAGATGAGAAGAAGGGTAAAGGTCTCATCTCCCCGCATGGTTGCTATATAAAGGAATGGGTCACATGCCCACAACTATACAGCTCTTAGAGTTGTGTAGTGTGACCCGGAGGGAACATCCAGGTGGCAGTGCCAAGCGTGGGAACGTTCTGGGCGAGTTGCTCGCCCAGAACTGTGGCTGTGACCCGTGGGAACATTCTGGGCGAGCTGCTCGCTCAGAAAGTTCCCGCGCTATCCCGTGCGCGCATGTACACAACACACAAAGGCAACAACAAGGCAACAGTCAAAGAATAAAAGGGGATAAAGTAGGTGGGGAGTCCGGGGTACCCTAAGGCAGGGTGCTGAACCCTGACATCACTCTACCCTACTATCCTCTCCCATTCTATTCCATTCCCCCCCCCCCTCATGCAAAGCTTTCCCCATCAGGGTTTTGGTGCTGGCCGAGGTTGTTTGCATTTTGTGGGATTTCCTGCAACCTTTCCATTTGTAGATAGTCACACATCATGTATGGAAACTGCCAGAGGTGGTTCCTGTTAACTACTACGACTTACCAAAACTATCTTGTGCATTGTCTCTTGTAACAATCCCTTCTGTGACTCAGCTGAACACATGTGCATGTGTGTACAATCTTCAACATGTCCTATATGCCTGGTTATGTTGAGTCATCTGGTGGTTCTCACTGTGAGGACTTGAAGTCGCGAGTTGAAGCCTCACAACTTGTGTGTCATTCATTGGAACCCATATCTTACTGGACGTCATCACCTGGCTCTCCCTCTAGCATTCGATGGATGATGTCATGCTATGATCATGACTACTCTGTGACTCATATTCCCATGATGCTGGCATGCTCATTGCATGAGTGCCAAGTAACTGCCCATCAACCATCTGGTCTCACCTTTGTCAGCCATCATACCTCACCACCAACAGTATGTTCCCTTTGGGAACACCAAGTCACCGAAGGCCCCACTAGTCCTTCTTTACTGGGCTCTCATGATTATAACCCGCTACCAGTATGTTTGTACTATGAATGTGTCAGGGGGCGGACCCCGGGTCCCCATGACCCCTCTCTACAGTCCACAGTCTGGCCTGTAAACACAGCCCATCTCAGGGCATAGCTACTGTGGGTAAGAAAGTGAGAAGAAGGTTAACTTCTCACTTTCCCACAGTGGCCCCAATATGGCGAAAACTTCCGGGGATACCCGGAAGTCACATGAGGTGGGATCATGCGGTGCACGGAGCGTGCGGCGCAGGAAGTGCGCAGGAAGTGGAGTGGGTCCGGACGCGGGTCTGGGTCCGGGCTAAGTCAGGGTATGTGCCCTGACAGAATGCCAAGTCACTGATAGCAACAATGTTGGATCCTCACACAATGTACAAGTCATGACTGTGCGCATGGTATGCTCCACTGAGGAGCACCAAGTACCTGTGGCCAACCTATCTACCCTGGTGTCTCTGACTACATGTAATCAAACCTTTAATAACTCATTCCATTGGGAACCATGATCGATGGGAATTTGTGAGGTCTTTGGGTAGCTCAGCACACAAGGCTGTAAGTGATACAAGTTTGTGTATTTTACGGTGGTGTGTAAGCAGTTACCTGGAGGTTCCCGCTTGCCCACGTGACTATATGTATCTAATTTACATGTAGCTCGGGGTTCGGGGCTATTGCCCTGACATTCTCCCCCCTTGCATTGCATTTGCGATGCATACAAGGTTGATAGTGAATAAAACAGAGTTTTAATAATTGATTTACATTGAGTTTGGAATTATCAATGAGTGTTTTGTTGTTGCCACTTTAAAGTGGGCGATTTTGTACATGTCGGTGAAGAAAGAGAGGGGTTTAAGGAATGAATGAGTGTGGGCCGTTACTTTGAAGTGAACGGCGATACATTGGTATCGCAGGGAGAGAAAAAAATGGTGGAGTTTGTCGAAAATGAATTTCGACCCAAAGGTTGTATGTCTTTGGTGTTCCTCACTTGTTCTGTGAGGGTTCGTGTGTAAGTGGTGTTTACACACGAGCGGTGGTGGATGTGGGTCTTTTGACGGAGTGGAGATTTCCGCAATTGTTACTTGTGGTTCCTCGCATACAGTATTGTGTGTGGGGCCTCGAGTTGGGGGAAGGTGTTTTCACGGGCGCCTCGATGGCGTATTACCGTGTCACTTTCCCCTTCTCAAGGGTGGATCATTGCCCCGGAGGAGGGTTTTCCTCCGGGTTGTTCATCTGGACATCCGATTGCTGCATCGGATGCGATGATGTAGCCTGGGCTACATTGTCGGGCTGTGGGCTCGACGAAGTGGGTGCTCCCTGGGTGGGAGCGGGTTGTTGTGTTCCTGAGCTGCTTGGCTCAGGTGTAGAGTACGGTAGGTCTACCGTTCTTCCCGTGGGGAAGGGTGGTCGTTGGGCTGGTTGTCCAGCTGGAGACTTGCGTCTCTTTCCCGGTATTTGGAAGCTTTCGCTTCCCGTTCCGCAGTTCTTGCGCACGTTCCTCAGGAGTCCTGAGTGGTTTGAACTGGGACTTTAAGTAGGCAGCTTTGCCTAGACTTTCCCAGGAGATTTTTCCCTTATTCTCTGGGGAATTATATTCCTCCACGAGTCTTGCGATACTCGGAGTCCCAAGAAGTATTTCTCGGTTTCCTTCGCTTTTTCGTGAAGGGTTCTGTGTACCTTGCCGCTTTTGAAGGCGGCTTCGCCTGTTCGTACCAGTGTACGAATTCTTTCCCACTCACGCTTGTCCACCAAGCGTATGCGGCGTCATGTGCCGCTTCTGACCCCGCTATTCTCCTCATGGGGAAGTTGGGGTCGATTGTTATGTCGACTGGAGCTTCGACTTTGCCGAACTCGTTGAGTTCGGCGTCTCGTATAGCATGTGGACACTTCCCTGCAGGGTAGCTTGCCCATAGGGTGCTGAGGTACTCAGCGGCCCGCCGCCTCTGGCAGTGGTCCCCGTTTTAGGGTCTGCCATCGGTTGCCTACCGCTCTCCCTCTTCCCCTCGACATGGGTTTGCCCCTCTGAGGGCGGGCCCTTATGCAACCCGGACAGGGTCGCCTGCCCACGGGGTGGCGGGATAGTCGGTGCCCCCCCCTTGATGCGCTAGTCCCCATGTGGGGTCGTGCCTCATGAGGCCCGGAACCGTATCCCCTCCCCCTGACCTGGGAGGCCCCCGTCATGATGGGTTTGGCAGCGAGGTCTGCCAGTGCGCGTGCCTCTCTGAGCTCGCGTTTCAGTAATTCGATCTCCCTTTTTTGGAGATCGACTTCTCTCTCTGTGTCTTTCAGAGAGTCAAAGATGCCCTCAGCATCTCTTCGTGCTCTGTTGTATTCGCGCCTCCAGTGGGGTGCAATGGTCGCAGGCGTCTTCTGACGCCCTCGAGTTATCAGACCATGCCCGTTTGGACGGTCTGGACGAGGAGCCGCTGTCACTCCCTCGTCTCCCTCCTACAAGGGACTTCATCTCTTTCAGCTCCTCACGGAGCTGACCTGTCTGAGCAGCTACCGCTGACGCGATGGCTGATTCCCAGGCCTGCATTTGGCTGGGGTGTTGTTGGACCTGGGCGAATTGGCTAATCCAGGGGTTGATCTGGCCAGGGAAGTTCCCTGGGGAGTATGCCTGGGGCTGCAGCAGCAAATGCTGCCCCTGGAATGGCGCTTGTTTGCCATCGGTGCAGTTTGCACCACGTATGGTTGGAAGCCTCTTTGGGGAGGCTGGGGGTATGCGGTGCCTGTTAGCAATGCAGATGGTTGTTGGTTCGCAGCACTCATTTGTGCTGCATGCGTCATGTAATCCATGGCGCTTATCTGCACCTGGTGTTGTTGTTGTTCTGGGGAGCCTTGCTCCCCGGGTTGTCGTATTTCGATATCCGGTGGTTTGTTTGGATCGAACCGAGGGTTGCCTCCCCCAGAGAACGACATTTCGTCGTTATGTTACTGTGGTGGTGGGAGGGGTTTTCGTTCTTGCTGCATGGGATTCGCCGCAGTTGTGTGTTCTTTGCATGTGAGCCTGTGGTTCACGTGGTCTAGGCGAGTTACTCCTAGCCCATGTGATCTCTAGTACATGGTGTGGCTGTCCGGGCGAGTTACTCGCCCAGAACTTTCCCACGCTCTTGGGCTGTGGGCCATCGTCCCTTGGCTTTACTTCCTCCGCCTCCATTTTTGGGGGCGTAGTGATGCCGAGAGTTCCCTGTCTTCTTTGATAGGGAGTTTTTCTGGTTCCCTTACATTTTTGTAAGGTGAGGTACTCGTCCAGGTGGACGAGGTCGTTGCAATTTCCTAGGGGTTCCCATGTGGTGTCCCCTAGTTCCCATTTGACCTTAAACCAGAGTTCATTGTGAACCCACGCGTGGTTTAGGATTTCGCGAACTACTGCTTCGTGATCGGGTCTTCCCCAAAATCGTTAGAATATGTTTACTTCCCTATTTGGGAAGATTTCCTGGTCATTCGGCTCGTGAGGTACGAGCCGGGATACATGGAATCTTGGGTGGATTCCGCGTTGTTCAAGTTGTGGTGGCAACTTTGAGGACGTAGTTTGACGTCTCTGGAAATGTTTCCAGAATTTCGTAAGGCCCTATGTATAAGGGCTTTAGTTTTCCTGCCCTTCCTTTGGGTAGGTTCAGCTTATCCATGGATAAGTATGCAAGCTCACCTTTTCTCAAAGGCGGGTCCGGGCGTCTTTTCTTATTCGCCTGGATTGTTTGAGCAGCGCGATTATGTATTATCGCATCGTGTGCTTGCCATGAGGTTTTCCTTCGCTTTTTTGAGTGAAGTCATTTACTCCCGGGTAGTCCGAGAGTGGTGCTGTTAGGCACATCTTTGGCATATGGCTGTAGATTAATTTGAACGGGGCAAATCCTGTCGATGTGTTCGAGCTCGCATTGATCGTGAATTCCACCATCGACAGTTTCGCTGCCCAGTTGCGTTGGTCTGGTCTAACCATCGCGCGTAGTATTTGTACTACTTTTTGTATCATTCTTTCCGCTTGGCCGTCACCTTGTGGGTGGAATGCAGTTGTGAATTTCAACTGTACACCGAGTATTCGGTGTAGTTCGCGCCAAAATTTTGACATGAATTTTGAGTCTCGATCTGATATGATTGAGTGTGGTAGACTGTGGAGTCTTACAACTTCATGAAGAAATACGAATGCTAGTTCTAGTGCGTTCGTTGTTGTCTTTATTGGAATTAGGTGGATGTTGGACATAACCTACAAATGATTACCCAGAGGTAATCATATCCCAAGCTTGTTGAGAATGGACCTGTGAAGTCCATGGCTATTGACGACCATGGTGTCTCCAGGGTCGGGAGTGGGTGAAGCATTCCGGGATTTCTCCTGGTGCTTTTCTTTGTCGTTTGACAAGTTCCGCAAGACCTGCAGAACTTGTGGGTATCCTTTCTCATCGACTTCCACCAGAAGTGTCGACAGAGGGTTTCCACTGTTTTCTTGGATCCTAGGTGTCCAAGTGTTTCGTGGATGTTCTTGAGGATTATTCCCTGAATGGACTTCCTTTCGTAGTTCCCTTTCGGGACTACTATTTGGGTTGTTCCTCCTTCTCCAAGTCGGGTTATCAGCCCATCTTTTACGGAGAAGTTTTTGAAATTCCCCGGGTTCTCTAGGATTTCCCGGTGGATCTGGCTTTTCAAGTATCCAGATTTTATTGCCTCAATGAGGTCTTTTTCTTCGAATTGTTTTCGAAGGTTCTCTTCTGGAGTTATGATTTCTTCCAGATTTTGGGCGCTCCCCCCTAGAGTTTCCTCTAGGTTATCGCTCCCCCCTAGAGCTTCCTCTAGGGTATTTCTCACGCGTATCGCTGCGAGTCTCTTTCTCTCTCAGTTTTTACTCAGGGTACTGCTTAGTAGCAGTTCTTCGTATTCCTTGATTCTGTCGGGGATAATGTCTTCTGCATTTTTGTCCAGGTGGATGTCCGCTGACACATAGTCGTCGAAATGCAGATCCTCGTTCGTTGACGAGTCGTAGTATTGTGAGAGTGCATCTGCCACTTTGTTTTTGTGGCCTTCCATGTATTTTATTTCACAATTGAAGCTTGCGAAAAAGGCTTGCCATCTCAGGTGTCTCCCTGAGTTGTGGTTTTTTGCTTTGAAATATTCCAAAGCTTTGTGGTCCGTGATTACTGTGAATTCATGGCCTCCCATGAGGTCGTCTTGCCATCTCATGAGTGCTTCGAGGACACCCAGTGCCTCGAGCTCATAGGCAAAGTACCTATGTTGTGTGTTGGTGAACTTTTTGGACATGAATGCGGCTGGGCGGCAAGTCTGCCACCTTTCGCCTTGTCCAATTAATGCACCCATGCCCGCTGGGCATGCATCTGTTATGACCCAGACGTGGAGTTTGGTCCTCTCTTCTTCTGAGAGGCTTTCCGGTGGGTTCGATGTGTTTGTGGACCTGTCTGTCAGGAACGTGTCAGAAGCGTATCCGGGTGACCCGTGAGGCGTGCGAGGTCGTCTGGGCTCGTAAGGTCGGAGGGGCGGGACTTTAGCTTCAGCGACTCGGGTGGAGCGCTGCGCTTCATTCTTACGTTGGTGTCCCAATTTCAGACAGAAGCCTTACGATGAGGATAAGAGTTTAGAGGGGGAATCCAAGTCGATATACGAACTGAGGTACATCCGGTGTAACCTACACACGTTATAAACACAAGTAACTAAATGAGACCGGCCCGGAAGGAGTGGCGGATCAAGCGCGATATTAATGAATGAAGAAAGGAACAAATAATCAATATCGGCAAACTTGGTCAACAAAAGGCAAGCAAGGAACAATAGGAGGAACAATAGTCTGCAAGCGGACAAAAGAGAAAAGGCCATCTGGCCATCTAGCAAGCCGTCCGGCTGGGGGCGGACAACAATGAAGCGGGCAACCTAGGTTGGAAGGTACGCACGCGAGGGAGGAAGTGCGGATGAGGGTGATGGGTGGACGGATGGGTGGACGGATGATGATGATAGCGGGAGGGACGGGCCAAGTGGCACTAGGATGCGTAGAGGGAGGTGTCGGATATGTCGGGTCATGACACTGTCCCAGGAAGAGGACACAGGGAGAGAATGAATGGAGGGGCCTTGGCCTCAGTGACTCATGGTGGAGCACTGTGCCTATGTTCTGTATTGTCAGGGATGGCTCGAGAGAGGTGGAGGTAGTGGTGTAAAGCTCGGTGCTAGCGGCCCAGACGGTGGTGGGGTGGCAAGACTGTATGGTGGGCAGCCCTTCTCTGGGCTTATGTCCCTATGTAGCTTCTTAGGCTGAAGCAGTAGTGATTGTCATTAGGATGAAAGGCTAAACTAAGCTAGAGTAAGATACTTGCCTGGAGCAGTAGTGAGAAGAAGGCTACTCCTCTGGTTCTGGTTCTGCTTGGTTTATATACAGGCAGGAATGGGTCACATGTGGGGTGCCACGTCAGCCTGGGTAGAGCTGGGCTATTGCGGATGGCTCCATGGACGATCCTGAGTGTCAGAGGAAAGGAGTACAAATGAGGATGCATGGCGTACCCAGCGGTGCAGTACCCACATGGAGTACTCGGAATTGGGTGCATCCATGCTACACAGGTGAGAGGAGAGGTCGTCTGTATAAAGAGAGAAAGGAAAGAAGAAAGACAAAGGAGAAAGGGAAAGAGGGAGGAGAAGGAAAGAGGAGCAATGGGAGGGTGCAGTGCAGAGCGGAGCGGTGTGCCCTGACATGTATCAGCATATGGAGGGGCATGATCTCTGGGGGGCTCAGCAGTCATTGATTTTGCACTGAGGTGCCATCAACTATGGTACATGGTATTAGAATGTGCGGATTCGGACGACTCCGGAATGGAATCGGAGACTTATCGTGGAAGGACCTCAGCCTCAGCGACTCATGCAGAGCGCTGTGCCATTGCTGGTTGTCCTGGGGGTCCCTAATTTCGGATCTAGCAGAGGGAAAGTCTCTTGGGGGGAATTCAGGTCGATTTCGGACTGAGGTTACAAGTTACTAGGTACATTGTATATAAGGAGGGGTCCGGAATCAAAAGGAACAAGGGTAGGACAAAAGGAGACAAAGGGAGATGGAAAGAGGAACAACACCGAGGGTCAAGTGTTTGACTCAATGGTGTTTCCCAAAGGAGGAATGAAGGGCCAAGGCCCAAGGAGGAAGGAAGGAGGATGGGAGTCGGGAATGGCTAGCTGACTGAATAGAAGGAAGCAGCAGCCCAAACAGGAATGAGGGAGAATAGCGGAATTGAAATGGACAATGCAATAGTTGCAAGGTCCGGAGTAAGTCCGGAAAGTCCGAACTCGGAAGTTAAACTCCGGAATATTGGCAAACGTAATTAAATGGAATGAGCTAACCAATACAATGGGTATAAGTGGAGGTGGGGTCAAAGTCCGAGGTCGGAGCTAAGACCGGAGGTTCCGGAGACAGAGATGCAAACAGGATTCCAGAGCGGAGGTCCGGAGTCGGGAGCATAGGTGTTGCATACTCGTCTGGAAGGTGTCGAGGTTGGGGTCGGACCCGGAATGTTCCGGAGTCGGACTGAAGGTGGTGTTGGAGCCGGAGGTGGGATAACCTCTTGGGAGTCGGCAAGGAGAAGGTGACGGAAGGGAAGTAGGGCTCCGGAAGTCAGGTTCGGAGTTCTGGGAGCCCGGAAAGGAGGTCGGGATTGTATGGATATGACACATGGCCTATATAACATATGACCAAAACAGATATGGGGGGGAAAATGGAATGTATGTTACTGTTACGAGGATGGGGAGAAATTCTCCCCTCTTGACCCATTCTTATAGTTGAAAGATAGTCATAAGATCTTGTTTGTACATTAATGGATGGTGTAATGGATGGGTGGTCCCAGTCAGGTAGGAGAATGTGGTCCATGATGGAGTGAGCTATTAAGGGTTTGATGACATGTAGTTGGAGACACCAGGGTTGATAGGTTAGCCATGGGTACTTGGCACTCCTCAGTGGAGCATGCTGTGTGCATGGTCACAACTTGTTTGACATGAGAGGTTTCCATATTGTTGCTAATGGTTACCTGGCATTCATAGTATGAACGTGCTGGTAGCAGGTTATTGTTACATGTATCATGGATGGAATGTCTAATGGGGCTTTCGGTAACTTGGCATTCCCAAAGGGAACATACCGATTGCATGTTAGAATGGGGCGAGAGTGGATGATTCTGGAGTGGAACTGTCCACTCTGGAGACTTAGCGAGGAGGGACCTTGGCCTCAGCAACTCAAGGGGAGCACCATTGCTGTTTGTCTGTTTGGTCCTTAATCTTAATTTCAGACATAGCAAGCAAGAAGTCTCTAGGGGGCATTTTTAGACTGGGGTCAATCAAGTATGTACAAGCACCTACATATAATAGAGAGACGAAAGCATGAGAAAACAAAGGTGGTCTGAAGCGGAACAAAGGCATCCGAACGGAGACAAAGGGAATTACGGAAATGGAGCAGTACCGAGGGTCATGGGTTAGACTCTATGGCACATCCAAATGGAGGTAAGGAGGGCGAAGCCCAGAGGGGCAGGAGGATGAGGTGAAGTGGGGTTGATGACTAACTGGCTAAATGTAAGGAAGCAGTAGTCCAAATAAGGATGAGGGAGAAGTGTGGAATGTATACTACAAGTGGTGAAGGTTGTGGAGGCAGAGTTGGAAGTCCAAGGAATATTGGCAATGGTGTTTACGTGGAATGAGGTCACCAATGCAGTGGACTTCAGCCAAGGTGGAGTAAAAGTCTGAGGTCGGGACCATGATGGGATCTTGGAGTGAAGGTACGAGCAGTGTCATTGGGGTATGGGATGGCAGTGGAAAGTCATAACTTGGTGGAGGTTGGCAGAAGAGGGCTGGGAGGAGAGGAAGGTGATGTCAGGTCCAAAGGTGGATATCAGAGCGGACAGGGATAGGGTAGGACTTCGGAGGTGGTGAAGAGGAGGGTCCGGAAGTCGAATTGGGATCAGGTATGTACAGATATGACATTGCAGAGGGGTGTGATGACTAGTGTGGGAGAGACTAGATGGTTGATGGGTGGCTACTTGGTGCTCATGCAGCAAGTGTGCCAGCATCATGGGAATGGAATCTTCAGAGTAGTTATGGACCTGAGTAACATAGTATGACATCGTCCATCAAGCATTAGAGGGAGAACAAGGTGGTGATGTCCTATAGAACATGGGTTCCAGTGAATGATACACAGGTTGTGAGGCTTCAACTCATGACCTTGAGTTCTCCTGGTGAGAGTGTCAGGGATCAGCAATGACCCTGGACCCTATGCCAGCTGCGCATATGCACATGGGAAGTATGCCAGCAATTCCCATCTACTCCGCTTACCTAAGCCCTGGTGGCCCAGATCATCTCTGGCATTGTTCTGGAACATTCTATGATCATGTGATTCTATCAGCAATCCGTTTGGTCTCCTTATTGCCGGACTCTACATGTATATAGCTGACCCTAAGATGGGGACATCCCTTTCCCCTGGCTTTAATCACAACTAGGTTATTGGAGCAACCTGTGCGAGCATGCATGTCCCCTGACAGAGAGCTGCCAGAAGACTCACAGGGACAGTGCACAAGGTAGTTTGTAGCAGTTCATGGTAGTTAGCGGTTTCCATACATGATGCATGACTAACTACAAAGTGAAATGGTTGTGGGAAATCCTGTGAAATACAAATAACCTCGGCCAGCACCAAAACCCCAATGGGGAAAGCTTTGCATGAGGGGGGGGGAAGGGATAGAATGGGAGAGAATATGTAGGGTAGTGGGAGAGAGAGAGAGAGAGGAGGAGGAGATTCTTTGACTGAGTGATGGATATGGTTGTTGGAGACTCTATATCTGTAACAGTTACAGTTGAAACCGTGATAACCCATACCTTGTGTTCCCAGATTTATGGGCACATGCTGTGTTTACATAAGTCTTTATCATCAATCGCCTCTACCACCATGTCTATCAATGTCACCTCTCTATCACTCTATTCAATCTTTTTGAAGTAAGAATCGAATGTGCTGCTGTGGAGCAATGATTGGGCTTCATAGCGGGTCTCGTGTCCAAACTGAGCCAACATGGACTCCATCTTCCATGCAAAGGAAGAATTCACTTGTTTGGTGTAAGTCTTCAGCAGGAGTGCTGCCTGAATGGCATCCTTACTGTGAGACAGCAGGCATGTCATCATAGGAGTTGTTGGAATCATGGGCTCCTTCTGTGATGTTGTCCTTTTCTGTCAGGAACGTGTCAGACACATATCCAGGTGACCTGCAAGGCATGCGAAGTCGTCTGGGCTCGTAAGGTCAGAGGGGTGGGACTTTAGCTTCAGCAACTCAGGTGGAGCACTGTGCTTTGTTCTTATGTTGGTGTCCCAATTTCAGACAGAAGCCTTATGATGAGGAGGAGAGTCTAGAGGGGGAATCCAAGTCAATATACGAACTGAGGTACATCCGGTGTAACCTACATGCATTATAAACACAAGTAACTAAATAGGACTGGCCCAGAAGGAGTGGCAGATCAAGTGCGATATTAATGAATGAAGAAAGAGACAAATAGTTAATATCGGAAAACTTGGTCAACAAAAGGCAAGCAAGAACAATGAGTGACAAAGGAGGAACAATAGTCCGCAAGCAGACAAAAGAGAAAAGGCCATCTGGCCATCTAGCAAGCCATCCAGCTGGGGGGCGGACAACAATGAAGCGGGCAACCTACGTTGGAAGGTATGCATGCGGGGGAGGAAGTGTGGATGAGGGTGATGGGTGGATGGACGGATGATGGTGATAGTGGGTGGGACGGGCCAAGTGGCACTAGGACGCGTTGATGGAAGTGACAGATATGTCGGGTTGTGACATTTTCCCTGTTCTCCCATGCCTCGGACATGGCATTGAAAATATCATCATCAGAGACATCTGCAGCATGAATGATCTCTGATGGATTGTCTACTGTCAGGGCACACCTGCCCCACCTGGCTCCACCTGGCTCCACCCAGTTCCACTCCACCCACTACCCCCTTCTCCCCCTTCCTATTTCCCCTTCTACTCCCCCCTCTTTCCATTCTTCCTCTGTATCATTCTTTATTCTTTCTATTTCTATTTACATGGACAACTTTCCATTGATCAATGTACTACTGACCCATCCACAACCATGCACAACACACCCAGCCCTGGATGCTCCAGACAACCCCCCAGTGCACCCAGCATGCTGTAAGGGGGCAAGGGATCTACCACCCTAACAAGAAAGAGAGGGGGCCAAGTGTTCAGGGGAGGTTCGGATGAAGAGGAAGGGGGGGGGGGGAGAAATGGTCTGGGTGCGATGTGATAAAAATGATAAATCTCGTAAATCTCACTGCTAATCAAACTGAACTCTGTCCCTGCACTATGTCTTGAGCCTCTTTGGCTTTGTATTCGCTGCTCTGGGCGCTGGTAATCTTCTTGCTAGAACTTCATGTCTGTTGTGGGAGCACCTCTCTGTTGGGGGAGTCCTTTTTGTAAAATACAGAAAAGAGGGTAACTATAAATTTGAAAAAAGTATGCGTGGAGATCCGAATGATCCGACGGGTTTAGGATGGCAACAGATCCACAAGGAACAAATAAGAAAAAAGTAATATCAAAGAAATATTAATGTTGTTAAGGAAATAAAGAAACATGGCGATCGGAACAACCGCTGAACCAAATGCGTCACTCGTAACATCGTTCGACTTGTGTTGACAAGGGCTTTCCAACGATACCAAATTCGTCCGGATCGGTGGAGAATTGATGGAGATATGGAGGAAGCGGCGGAATATGCGGGTGACAGTTGCCCAATTTGGAAACTGATGGTTGTCCGTGGTCAGGAATGGCTTGAAAAAAATCAGAAAAAATATGGGAAATGTGGAAGGGGTATCTGGAATGGTGGTAAATGTGTTTCGGAAGTGGGTGGTAGAATCGCGATAGTCGGCTCATTTGCATGGTACTGGCTGTGCCCGCCTACAACGTGTGCCTGCAGTGGATCTCTTTGGGATCCCCCACGGGGATACCTGGATGGCTGGGGCTGTGCATGAGGACGACATGGCAACCCCCATGTGACCCAAGCACCATGTATATGAACATACCTGGGGTGGGAACCAGAGAAGCAGTCTTCTTCTCACCATTCCTACTTCAGGGACATCTGCCTGCACCAGCCCCATTGCCACATGTGCCCGCTTCATACCCCACCGGACCCTCAGTGCTGGGTGATATACCCGGGCGCTCTTGACCCTGGACTGGTCCCTGACAGCAGAAGAAGACTTTAACCTCATTCCCCCCCCACTCCTCCCACCCCCCTCGCTATGGTGACACAAGAACAATATGATGACCTGCTGGCCCGGTTCCAGGGACTACAGGCCATCGTAGAGAGCTGAACCCAGGACCAGCCCACTCATGCACCCATGCCTGTGCTGATGTCTGCACCCAGGCCCAGACTGCCGAAGGCCACCCCCCCCACCCCCTTCTCAGGAGCCAGTGAGGACCTTGACCGCTTCAGGGCTGAATGCGGGATATATGTCATATCCATACAATCCTGACTTTCGCTCTGGGCTCCCAGAACTCCAAAACTGACTCCAGAGCCCTACTTCCCTTCCATCACCTTCTCCTTGCCGACTCCCAAGAGGTTATCCCACCTCTGGCTCCAACACTACCTTTGGTCCGACTCTGGAACATTCTGGGTCCAACCTCAACCTCGACACCTTCCAGACAAGCATGCAACACCTATGCTCCTGACTCCGGACCTCTGCTCCGGAATCCCGTTGCATCTCTGTCTCTGGAACCTCTGGTCTTAGCTCCAACCTCGGACTTTGACCCCACCTCTGCTTATACCCATTGTATTGGTTAGCGCATTCCATTTATTTACCTTTGCCAATATTCCAGAGTTTAACTTCCGAGTTTGGACTTTCTGGACTTACTTCGAACCTTGCAACTATTGCATTGCTCCATTCAATTCTGCTATTCTCCCTCCTGCTTCCTTTCTATTCAGTCAGCTAGCCATTCCCCACTCCCATCCTCCTTCCTTCCTCTTTTGGGAAACACCATTGAGTCAAACCCTTGACCCTCGGTGTTGCTCCTCCTTCCAGCTCCCTTTGTCTCCTTTCAGAGTACCCTTGCTCCTTTTGATTCCGGACCCCTCCTTATATACAATATACCTAGTAACTTGTAACCTCAGTCCGAAATCGACTTGATTCCCCCTAAGAGACTTCCCCTCTGCTAGATCTGAAATTAGGGGCCCCCAGGACAACCAGCAATGGCACAGTGCTCCGCATGAGTCGCTGAGGCCAAGGTCCTTCCATGCTAAGTCTCTGATTCCACTCGGGAGTCATCCAAATCTGCCGTATCTAACAATATACCTCTACATCTGTGTGGACGAGTTCCCTGACACCCTGTCCCAGGTCCTCTTTGTGCTGTCCTACATGAAAGGAGGGACTGCAGGGGCATGGGCGATGCAACGCACCATGGCACTGCTGGCAGCAGGCTCCCCCACACCCACCATGGATGAGTTTGATGTGGAACTTGATGCCATGCTCCAAGACCCAAACCAGGAAGCCACAGCCTGGCAGAAGCTAGCAACCATCTGACAGGGGAGCAAGTCTGCGGACAAGGTTATCCAAGAGTTCGAAGTACTGGGACCTGTCTCGCAGCTAAGTGATGTGGGGCTAGTCGACCGCTTTGAGCAAGCGATCAACCCCTGGCTCTGTGAGAGCATCTACCAGCTTTGCCCCATGCCCACCACCTGGGCCAAATGGAAGTGTGAGGCCACCCTCCTCGACAGCCAGTGGCAGCGCTTCCAGAGGACACAGCCATGGATGCCCACACCCGAACCCCCTCTCCCACCAACACCATCTGTAACCCCTGCAACCTGCCCCAAGGCAGGGACGAGCCCGCACCCCAGAGCCCACCAGATCCAACGCTTGCACCCTGAAGACCTTCAAGTGCTGGTGAAGGGGCTGAAGGGCCAAGTGACAAAAGGATCAGAGACAAGAGAAAAGGGGTGAGGCCAGACCCAAAAGGATGCTCAGGGGGCCATCCTGCAAAGGATGCACACTGGCCAGTTACAGAGAGTGGCCTGTGCAGATGCAGCAATGCACGTAAACCATCACCAGCACCAAGGTTCCACTGGGTCATCACAAAGAAAAGGAGGAAGGATGCACCCTCAGCCCACAGAGATGAGAAGGCCACAGAGGGGGCCCCAGAAGTAGCAGTATCCCCACCTGCCATCTATATCCTCTCCAAACACTCCCCGAGATCTCTGAACCTCATTGTGAAGCTGACCACCCTCACCTCCCTCGCCTCTGTGTCCGTGTCGGTGCTCCTAGACTTGGGGGCCACTGGGAACTTCGTAAGCCCCAAGTTCATCCGGAAGCACAGGCTCAAAACCACCCTGCTCCCCCAGCCCATCCCTATCCATGACATCGATGGGACCCCAAACGAGAATGGAGCCATAACAGAGGAACTAGAAGCCCTCTTGACGTTCGGACAGCATACAGAGTGGGCCCACTTCATGGTCACAAACCTTGGGCGACAATCCCTCATCATAGGGCACTCATGGCTGCTGCACCACAACCTGGAAGTGGACTGGGTACAACAAAAGATCACCATGTCCTGCTGCCCATCCTCCTGCCGGCTGCCATGAGTACGTGATGACCAAGACCCTATGCTAGAGCCCAGAGATGGGATCTATGCCACGATCATCCCCCAGAGTGGGGACATGAGCTAAGGGCGACTACCACCCCCTCCCAGTGGATGGCCCAAGAGGCCCACAACCCAGAGGTGGAACCCACACTGTTTGAAGCACTGGTACCAGGGCAGTACCAAGACTTCCGGGACATGTTTTCAAAAGAGGCCTTCGACCAGTTGCCTCCCTGGAAACCTTGGGACCACACCATTGACCTGGTACTGGACACTAAGCTTCCCAGGGGGAGGACCTTCCCACTCTCACAGCTGGAGCAGAAGGAGCTGGACAAGTTTCTGCATGAAAACCTGCAGAATGGGTGCATACAACCATCCAAGTCCCCAATGGGGTTTGTCAAGAAGAAGGATGGGTCACTGTGCCTGGTCCAAGACTACCAGAAGCTGAACAAGATTACAGTGAAGAACTTGTATCCACTCCCACTCATCTCGGACGTCCTCGCCTGCCTCTGCAGTGCTAAGTACTTCTCAATGCTAGACCTGTGCTGGGGATTCAACAACATCTGGATCAAGGATGGTGATGAGTGGAAGGCTGTGTTCACGACCAACCGAGGGCTGTTTGAGCCCTGGTGATGTTCTTCAGGTTGTGCAACTCGCCCATGACTGTCATATCCATACAATCCCGACCTCTGCTCCGGGCTCCCGGAACTCCGAACCTGACTTCCGGAGCCCTACTTCCCTTCCGTCACCTTCTCCTTGCCGACTCCCAAGAGGTTATCCCACCTCTGGCTCCAACACCACCTTCGGTCCGACTCCGGAACATTCCGGGTCCGACCCCAACCTTGACACCTTCCAGACGAGTATGCAACACCTATGCTCCCGACTCCGGACCTCCGCTCCGGAATCCCGTTTGCATCTCTGTCTCCGGAACCTCCGGTCTTAGCTCCGACCTCGGACTTTGACCCCACCTCCGCTTATACCCATTGTATTGGTTAGCTCATTCCATTTAATTACGTTTGCCAATATTCCGGAGTTTAACCTCTGAGTTCGGACTTTTCAGACTTACTCCGGACCTTGCAACTATTGCATTGTCCATTTCAATTCCGCTATTCTCCCTCATTCCTATTTGGGCTGCTGCTTCCTTCTATTCAGTCAGCTAGCCATTCCCGACTCCCATCCTCCTTCCTTCCTCCTTGGGCCTTGGCCCTTCATTCCTCCTTTGGGAAACACCATTGAGTCAAACACTTGACCCTCGGTGTTGTTCCTCTTTCCATCTCCCTTTGTCTCCTTTCATCTTACCCTTGTCCCTTTTGATTCTGGACCCCTCCTTATATACAATGTACCTAGTAACTTGTAACCTCAGTCCGAAATCGACATGAATTCCCCAAGAGACTTTCCCTCTGCTAGATCCGAAATTAGGGACCCCTAGGACAACCAGCAATGGCACAGCGCTCCGCCTGAGTCGCTGAGGCCAAGGTCCTTCCATGCTAGGTCTCCGATTCCATTCCGGAGTCGTCTGAATCCGCCACATTCTAACAATGACCTTCCAAACCATGATGAACGACATGCTCCAGGATTTCATTGACCGAGAGGTTGTCATCTGTTACATGGATGACATCCTCATTTTCACTGCTACCCTGGAGGAACACCGGAGGGTACTATGAGAAGTCTTGGAGACACTGCGGAGGAGGAAGCTCTTCCTGAAGCCTGAGAAATGTAAGTTTGAGTGGACACAGATCGAGCACTTGGGGCTTGTCATTTCTGAAGGTAGCATGGCAATGGACCCTGTAAAGGTCCGTGGAGTCCTTGACTGGCCGGTTCCGACCAAGGTGAAGGAGGTGCAGTCCTTCCTAGGGTTTGTGAACTTCTATTGCTGGTTCATCAAGGACTTCTCAGAGAAAGCATGCCCGCTCCATGCACTGACCTGAAAGACCAAGGTTTGGAGCTGGGGCCTGGACAAAGACCTTGTCAGAGACCAGATTCGAGACGAAGGAATGTCTCCGTAACGGAGGGCTTCGGCCTCAGCGACTTCTGCCAAGAGCGCTGTGCCTAGTGACACGTCCGTGCCCTAACTTACTGACTGGCAATTAGAACCTAGGGGGGTAACTCTAGTTGATTTTACTACTGGGGTGTAACCTATGTACAAGTGGGATATATATATGGTTACAGCGGAGACGGTTCCGCAATTGGCGGAGCCGAACGGAGTGGAGCTAACGGGGTTTAAACATTAGCCGACTGAATATTACCGACGAGTCGGTTCACGGGGTTAGCGGAAAGGCAGGCGATAACCCAGAAACGGAAAGGAGGGATAGGCCCAAAGGTGGGCTCTGCAGGGCAGGCGAGTGTATTGCCCAATGGAGGCGGGGGTGCGCTAGCGGACGTCGGAGCTGTCCGGAAGTCTTCGGGGCTCCGTACTTAGGGAGGCATAGGTAATAAATTGAAATGAGGGGGTGGTGACCATCGAGGGGTACCGAGAGGATTGCCGAATACAGGGGCTCCGAGGTTAGTGAGGGAGGAGCGGAGTTAGAACGGAGGGATCGGAGGGAACGGAAGTCGATGGCCGGGAATGGATATGACAGACCTGGCCTTCCACACTCTGAAGGAAGCCATCACCACTGCCCTGTCCTGTCCTTCCCCACTGACTCCAGGCGCTTCAGGCTCAAGTGTGACACCTCCAACTTCATGACCGGTGCAGTCCTCTCCCAACTCCAGTTGGATGGGGAGTTCCACCCAGTGGCGTTCATGTCCAAAAGCTTCATGGATGTAGAATGCAACTACAAAATATACAACAAGGAGATGCTTGTGATCGTCTGAGCCCTCAAAGAATGGAAACACTTCCTGGAGGGCACCCAAGAGAGAGTCGAGGTCTACACAGACCACCGTAACCTGGGGTACTTCTGCACGGCCCAGAGGCTGAACCAGTGCCAAGCACGATGGTCCCTCTTCCTCTCCCGCTTCTACTTCACCCTCGTCCACCATCCAGGGAAACTCATGGGGAAACCTGATGCACTCTCCTGCCGTTCAGACCACCTGAGAGGGAAGGACGACAACAAAGGGCTGACACTCCTTCAACTGGCCTGGTTCGAAGCCCAGGAAATGGAGGCGATCTCAGTAGAGGGTGAAGAGGCAGGCATCCTAGAGAGGATACATGAGGCAAAGGATCATGATGAGAGGGTGGTGAAAGCTATGTGAGAACTAGGAGAGGGAACATGTCACGACCCGACATATCCGACACTTCCCTCTACGTGTCCTAGTGCCACTTGGCCCGTCCCTCCCGCTATCATCATCATCCGTCCACCCATCCGTCCACCCGTCACCCTCATCCGCACTTCCTCCCTCACGCACGTACCTTCCAACCTAGGTTGCCCGCTTCATTGTTGTCCACCCCCAGCCAGACGGCTTGCTAGACGGCCGGATCGCCTTTTCTCTTTTGTCCACTTGCGGACTATTGTTCCTCCTATTGTTCCTTGCTTGCCTTTTGTTGACCAAGTTTGCCGATATTGATTATTTGTTCCTTTCTTCATTCATTAATATCGCGCTTGATCCACCACTCCTTCCGGGCTGGTCTCATTTAGTTACTTGTGTTTATAACGCATGTAGGTTACACCGGATGTACCTCAGTTCGTATATCGACTTGGATTCCCCCTCTAAACTCTTATCCTCATCGTAAGGCTTCTGTCTGAAATTGGGACACCAACGTAAGAACGAAGCGCAGCGCTCCACCTGAGTCACTGAAGCTAAAGTCCTGCCCCTCCGACCTTACGAGCCTGGACGACCTCACGTGCCTCGCGGGTCACCCGGATACGCTTCTGACACGTTCCTGACAGAACACTTAGGTCAGATGAGTGGGAGAAGCAAGGAGAGCTGGTCCTCTACTGGGGGAGGGTGTACATCCCAAAGGACCCTCAACTCTGCCATGATCTGGTATGGCTACACCACGATGCACAGGTGACAGGGCACCCAGGGCGATGGAAAACCCTGGAACTTGTCTCCTGCGACTACTGGTGGCCCAGATGGCAGAGCATGTCAGGCAATACATATGCAGGTGCGACACCTGCAACCGCATCAAGCCCTTCCCCACATGCAAGGTTGGGAAGCTCACCCCAAACAAGATCCCTACCCACTGCTGGCAGGTGATCTCAGTAGACATGGTGGGAGAACTCCTGGAGTCGAAGGGCTACAATGCTGTCATATCTGTGCATACCCGACCCCGACCCGACTTCCGGACCTCCACCCTCTTCACCTCCGGAGTCATAACCTACCGCTGCCGTTCCGATACTCACCTTCGGTCCTGGCAACACACCTCCTCCTTACCTCTCGCCACCCTCCTACTACTCCGCTCCCCCTTCACAACACCTCCACCCTCCCGTTATCCTCCTACGCTTCCCCCGTCTGCTCCGATACTCACCTTCGGACCTGACTACTCTCCTTTCCGCCACTCCTTCTCCCCTTACCTGTCCCCTCTCTCCTCCCTCCGTTACTCCTCTGCCACCCTTCCACCAAGTTACGACCCTCCACCGCTGTTCCGTACTTCGCACTCGGACACCGCTCGTACCTTACTCCGAGCCTCCATCATAGTCCCTACCTCGGACTTTGACTCCACCTCGGTCTTAGTCCATTGCATTGGTGACCTCATACTACGTAAACACCATTGCCAATATTCCTCGGACTTTCAACCCCGCCTCCGTAACCTCCGTAAGCTCCGCAATCCCCGAGCTTCGCGGACCACCTTCGGCACTCTCGCCACCTGTAATGTATTTCTCGCGTTTTCCCTTCATCCCTATTTGGACTACTGCTTCCTTCTATTCTAGCCAGTTAGTCATCATCCCCACTTCCCCTCATCCTCTTGCCCCTCTGGGCCTCGCCCTCCCTACCTCCTTTCGGATGTATCACAGGTCCTGCCTTATGACCTTCGGTACCTATCCGCTCCTTCTACCCTTTGTTCCTGTTCGGATGTCTTCGTTCCGATTCGGTTACCCTTTGTTTTCCTTGTGCTTTTGCCCCTTCCATTATATATATCGGCGCTTGTACATACTCGTTTTGGTTTAGTCCGAAATCGACCTGAAATGCCCCCTAGAAACTTCCTGCTCACCTACTGTGAAATTAAGGACCAAATGGACAAACAGCAATGGCACAGCGCTCCGCTTGAGTCGCTGAGGCCAAGGTCCCTCCATGCTAAGTCTCCGATTCCACTCCGGAGTCATCCGAATCCGCCCGTTCTAACAAATGCCATCCTAGTTGTAGTGGACTGCCTGTCCAAACGTATCCATGCGATCCCCACCATGACATCAGTGGACTCAGCTGGTATCACGTGGCTCTTCCTGGATCATGTCTGGAAACTGTTGAAATCCTTGTTTTTCTTGGTATGCTGTGGACCGTCCATTGAGTCCGTCGGACTATACATCTTGCACACGGGCATTTCCATGAAGGATTGCCCGATGCTTCTACTTTTGGCATCCATGTTGATGAACACAGTCGAGGATGGCTTAAAAGCCACCTTGCGTGATTTTTCTCTTTCCTCTCTCCTCAGTTCACATCCTTGGAACTGAGGTGAGATTTCTTTTCATCACTTGGAGCAGACTTTAGTCTGACGCTTGTATATATTTCCTAGCACTAATTCGCAACTAGGTAATGACTAATAATATTAGTTCACATCCTTGGAACTGAGTGCTAATTTGCGACTAGTTCATAATTCCAATAGGTTATTTGCCCAGTCAACTCTGAACCTAGTGAACTCCGGACCCTATCCTTCCTTCCCCACTCCCCATGTCCCAAACCAGCTCAAATCCAGCTGCTACTGCAGCCGCTACCACCACTTCCTCATCAATCGACAACCCTAGATTTCCTATCATGGCCTTAGATGCTGAGGGTAAGAATTATCGAATATGGGCATCAAGAATGGAATCTGTCCTCAAAGTCGGGCATATGTGGAACATAGTCAAAGCTGTGTTGGACAGCGGAGAACCTACACCGTCAATGATGGATCAGAATTATACAGAATGGATGGAAAAGGACGAACGCACCTATGCCTACATCAAATGTCACATAAACGATGAGTGTATGACTTTGATCGATAATGCATCTCACGTGCGAGAGGCCTGGAAGATACTTCTGGACCGTTATATCAGTACAGGCCCCAACCAGGCAAACATGCTACATACCTCTCTCTATCAATTCCACATGGAAGATACCAGACCACTGGAACCTCAGATCAATGAGATATGATGAGTACGTGACCAATTGGCAGCTATGGGCTGCAAAGTCGATGACCAAGACTTTGTCGCTGCCCTCTCCTCAACCCTCCCCAGTACTTACCACAATCTCAAAACCTTCACCATCGTCAAGATGAAACACTCCAGACACCTAGATTCCCTAACCTTCATTGACCACATACTTGAAGAGGAACGCATGAGGCGAAATGATCCCACTATCAGCGCAATGTTCACCAACTTCACAAAGTCCAACTGCTGGGAAAAGAAAAAAGGTGAGTCAAACTCTAACAATGCAAAGTCGACAGTCCGCTGTACGAATCCCAAGTGTGGCAAGGAAGGCCACACTTTCGAGCAATGTTGGGTGGAAGGTGGCGGGTCTGAGGGTAAAAGACCGAAAAGGCCGAAGGGGAAGCGTGGTAAATCTTTGGGAACGCTGAAGGAATCAGCTAAAGTGGCGACCTCTTCAGAAGCCAATGATCAAGTCTTGATTGCTGATGTATTGGAGACACTAAGCACGGCACTCACAGAAGCTCGGCAAGGACAATCCAAGTGGATCATTGATTCTGGAGCTACTGCTCACTTATGTGGTAACCGCAAATGGTTCACCACTTATTGTAGTCTGAACCCCCCTTGGAGGATTGTTCTAGGAAATAAGAAGGTGATTTTAGCACCGGGTATTGGACAAGTAAGAGTTACGTTCAACTCTGGACACTCACCACAAAATGCGACAATATGCAATGTCCTTTATTGCCCCAAAATAGCCCACAACCTCCTATCCATCATCCAACTCAATTCTTCTGGTGCATATGCAACTTTCCAACATGGAAATTGTCAAATCTTCAACTCAGCAGATCAACTGATTGCTGTTGCACGCACCGAGAATGGTCTTTATAGACTACCTGTCACCGTCACTGCCCTTGAAAAGGCTTACATAACTACCTCCCACTCTGACGATGCTGCTAACATGGCATGCACCACTACTGCGAGTGCTTCTATTGATGTATGGCACAAACAACTAGGCCACATCATGAAAGACTCTATTTTTAAAATGATGCATAGTGGAATGGTTAGAGGCATGGATGTGATTGGACACAGAAACAATGATGGAGTGGCTTACTGTCCAGAATGTGAGCCCTCATCCCATCACCATAACCCCATCCCTTCTGAAACCTGTCATATCTGTACATACTCGATCCCGAACCGACTCCCAGACCTCCACCTTCACCACCTCTGGAGTCCTACCCTACCACTGTCCATTCCGATATTCACCTTCGGTCCTGACACCACACCTCCTCTTACCCCTCATGCCACCTCCACTCCTCCATCCTTCTCCTGTCCTATCTCTGCCCGCTCTGATACTCACCTTCGGACCGAACACCACTCCTCTCGCCACCCTCCTCCTACTCTTCCTCCCACTCCTCCTCTTCCTCCTCACAACACCTCCACCCTTCCGTCATTCTCCTACCCTTCTCCTGTCTGCTCCGACACTCACCTTTGGACCTGACACCTTTCCTCTCCTCCACCCCTCTCCCCTTTCCTCTTTCCTTTCTCTTCCCTCTGGCCCTCTTCCGCCGACCTTCCGCCAAGTTATGACCTTCCGCTGCTGTCCTGTACCTCGTACTCAGACACCGATTGCACCTTTGCTCTGAGACTCCATCATAGTTCCTACCTCGGACTTTAACTCCACCTTGGCTTTAGTCCATTGCATTGGTGACCTCATACTATGTAAACACCATTGCCAATATTCCTCGGACTTTCAACCCCACCTCCATAACCTCCATAACCTCCGCAACCTCCGAGCTCCATGGATCATCTTCGGCACTTTCACCACCTGTAATATATCTCTCACATTTTCCCCTCATCCCTATTTGGACTGCTGCTTCTTCCCATTCTAGCCAGTTAGTCATCATCCCCACTTCTCCTCATCCTCCTGCCCCTCTGGGCTTCGCCCTCCTTACCTCCTTTCAGATGTACCACAGGTCCTGCCCTATGACCTTCAGTACCGCTCCACTTCTGTCATCCCTTTGTTCCCGTTCGGACGCCTTTGTTCCAATTCAGACCCCCTTTGTTTCCCTGTGCTTTTGCCCTCTCCATTATATATATCGGCGCTTGTACATACTCGTTTTAGGCCTTAGTCTAAATTCGACCTGAAATGCCCCCTAGAGACTTCCTGCTTGCCTCATATGAAATTAAGGACCAAATGGACAAACAGCAATGGCACAGCGCTCCACTTGAGTCACTGAGGCCAAGGTCCCTCCTTGCTAAGTCTCCGGTTCCCCTCTGGAATCATCTGCCCTTGCCCAGTTCTAACAGTGAGCTAGATCACTGCCCTTATTCCTACTGTTGGAATTCCACACACTCTCACCAACTCTAGCATGTCCTACATCAGCAAACCCAACCAGGAGGTATGAGAGCTCATAGAGCTCTCAGAGCTTTTAGAGCTCACAGAGCTATGAACTTTGAAAATTGCAGGTCCCCCTCTCTGAGAGCTCGGGAAAGTAGCTCAAAGCTCTGAGAGCTCATAGAGATATATTTGCCCACAGAGGACTATTAGCTCTATGAGCACCCTGAGCCCATGTTTAATTCAAAAAAATAAAAAGCTTGACTACAGTATCATGTGACTGGCCATAGTCAAGTTCCTACCCTAGGGTCAACTGGACAACAGTCTACTTAACTTGCAACCCCTCATGTGGCACTGCACACCAAGGGCACACAACCCAATTGATATATACACTGAATTTAGGGTTATAAATAGGGTTAATCCGAAATTACTTAGGGGAAAATGGGGGAAAATGGGGGGGGGAAAATGGGGGGGGAAAATGGGGGGGGGAAAATGGGGGGGGGAAAATGGGGGGGGGAAATGAGGGGGAAAATGAGGGGGAAAATGAGGGGGGAAATGGGGAAATTTGGAGGGGGGGATGAGGGGGGGAATGAGGGGGAAAATGGAGGGGAGGAATGGGGTGATATTTGGAGGGGGCAATGAGGGGGAAATGAGGGGAAAATTGAAGGGGGGGAATTGGGGGGGAATGGGGTGAAATTTGGAGGGGGGAATGAGGGGGAAATGAGGAGAAAATTAAGGAGGAATTGGGGGGGGGGGAATGAGGGGACAATTGAAGAGGGGGATGGGGGGAATTGAGGAGGGAATTGAGGGGGGGGAATGAGGGGGAAAATGAGGGGGAAAATGAGGGAGGAAATGGGGGGTAATTGAGGGGGGAAATGAGGGGGGAATGGGTGAAATTTGGAGGGGAGAATGAGGGGGAAATGAGGATTAAGGAGGAATTAGGGGGGGGAATGAGGGGAAAATTGAAGGGGGGGATGGGGGGAGAATTGCAGAGGGAATTGGGGGGGGGAATTGAGGGGGGGGATGAAGGGGGAAATGGGAGGAAAATGAGGGGGAACTGGGGGGTTTCTAAAAACTTGAAAAAAAGTCAGGGAAAATTAAGGAAAATTCAGGGAGAAATGGGGGACTTTCAAAAAAAATTGAGAAAAGGAAAATTTCTAAAAAATCAGGGAAAATTAGGGAAAATTCAGAAATCTTGGGGAATGTTAGGGAGAGAAATTTCAGGACATTTAGAAATAATTTTAAAAAATTGAAATCACCCTTCTATCATAAAATTTTTGCTATCTGAAAATTTCAAGGCAAACTCCAAAATCCAAAAATTTACACTATATATTTCATCTCCTTTCTCACCCAAAACTCACCCAATTTTGACAATTCAAAAGGCCTGGTATGGATGTATGGATGATATCTGAAGGATACATCAGCTTTCTGTTTGCTTTATTGGGCTGTATTTTAAATTTACTCTTTTTGGGACACTTTTCAAAACTGATTTATACCCTACATAACATGCATGGTTACATTGCCACACTTAAGTGCTTTCCAATGCACACAGATAGAATCATCAAAATTGGATGAGTTTTAAGCAAGAAATGAGATGAAAGATAAAGTGCAAAGTTTTGAATTTTGGAGTTTTCCTCAAATTTTACAAATAGCAATAAACAAAGTGCCATATCTCAGCATATTCCATGGATACATCAGTAAACACAAAAGGTCTGCTGAGATCATAGAGCTCATAGAGCCTTTGGAGCCTTTGGAGTGATGAGGATGGCTATTTTCCACACATTTACAGAAACATATATCCATATTACCATTGCACTACTGGTGCCAAGATAACTCAGCAGATTCCATGGAGACATGGAGACCATTCATTAGTACAAAAAACACAAAGCTCTATGAGCTCTATGAGCCCACTGAGCTCATAGAACTCATAGAGCTTTTCGAGTGATGATGATGGCTATTTTACATGCATTTCCAAAAATGGATATCCATATTATCTTTGCACTTCAGCATCCTTATGAGAACAAAATCATATATATATTTCATTTTCTTGACTCTATGTGTAGAGGGTGCACAGCAAAAGACTCAATTTGCTCACAGAGCTCTGAGAGCTCTGAGAGGTCTGAGAGGTCCATACCAGGTTTGCTGATGTAGCACCTTAGAGAAATTGGGGGAGGGGAGAACTTCTCTTCAAAAATCCGGTACATACAGGATTATATCTAATAATTATTTTTAGAAATAATAGATAGCAAATATTGGTGCCATATATGGAATTAAGAGCATGAATTGGAAATGAAGCCAGAGATAACTCTCACACAGCGGATAAACATTTATTAGATGCTGTGGGAATGAGTGAGGCTGGAATTCTGGGTTGCCACTTGAGATTCCCATGCCCACACATACTCATGACCTGCCATCCCTGACCTGTCCAACACATAACTCTGTCAATTCTCCACTGATTAGGACATTCTTGATATCATTGGAATCGTAAGAATTAGGACTATTTTTAGATGTCAAATTTGTATCGGGTTGTAGCATGAATGGAAGGGGTTTACTGAATGGTGGAAGCGGGTATCTGTCAGGGACAGTACAGGAGAGGTGGGGGTAGCGGCATAGCCCCTGGCACTAGCGGCCCAGGTGGCGGTGGAGTGGCAGGAATGTATAGTGAATGGCCCTCACTCAGGCTTGCGTCCCTGTCTGGCTTCTTAGGCTGAAGCAGTGGTGGGAAGAAGGCTGCTTCTTCGGTTCTGCTTCGGCTCGGTTTATATACAGGTGGGAATGGGTCATGTGGGGGGTGCCATGTCAGCCTGGGTGGAGCCGGGTTATCGTGGATGGCTCTGCAGGCAGTCCCGAGTGTCAGAGGGGAGAAGTACAAGTGAAGATGTGCAGCATATTGTCAGGGCACGCCTGACCTGGCTCCACCCACCTGTCAGGGCACACCTGCCTGACCCGGCCCCACCCGGCCCCACTTCACCCGGTACCCCGCCACCCAGCCTTCCCCTACCTCCTCCCCCCTCCTTTCTTTCCTTCTTTCTCCATTCCACTCCCTCTTTACTTATTTCACCTTCTCTTTATTTTCTCCTTATTCTACATGGACGACCTTTCCTTGTATCAATGTACCATTGACCCACCTGCAGCGCGCTCACGACACGCCCAGCCCAGGCGCCTCGGGCGACCCCTGCTATCTCCAGCTTGCGCGTTCACAGCGGACGCCCTCGGGATCCCCCACGGGGACACCCGGGTGACTACGGCTGTACACGAGGATGACATGGCACCCGTCATGTGACCTAAGCCGCATGTATATAAACATACCTGAAGTGGGAACCGAAGAAGTAGCCTTCTTCTCATCCTTTCCCACTTCAGGTAAGCAACATAGTGTTCCCTTTTAATAATAATAACATCCTTTCCCACTTCAGTCTAAGTGGCCAGGGACTGCCTCCTGAGCCAGGCCTGCCAGTACGCACGCCCGCTCCACCCCCCGCGAGACTTCCAGTGTCAGGCATCTCACCCGGGCCCCCTCTACCCCGGACGCGTCCCTGACACCACCCTGACCTGGTATCCCACTCACCTCCACCCCCCACCCTTCATCACCTTTCCTCAACTCTTGTTCTTCTTTCTATCCCTTTGTCCTTTTATTCTTTCGTTCTTTCTTCTATCTTTATCTACACAGACGACCTTTCCTCATACCTATGTATTATTGACCCGCCCACAACACGTGCACAACACACCCAGCCCCGGACGACCCGGACGGCCTCGCGGTGCAACCCAGCATGTGCGTGTGCAGCACATGCATGGGGACACCCAGATGACTGCGGCTGTACGTGGGGTGATGTGGCAAACCTCATGTGACCCAAGCCGCATGTACATAAAAGTACCTGGGGTGGGAACTGAAGAAGTAACCTTCTTCTCACAGTTCCCACTTCAGTCTGAGTGGCCAGGGACCATCGTCCCAGACTGGGCTTGCCAGTACGCTGAAGGAGAGAACAAAGGAAAGTCAGTTGGGAGGTTCAAACGAGACCACCACCAAGCTGTCCCCTGGTTCTCTAGTTAGGATGGGGAAGTGTACTAGTGTTATTTATTGTAAATAAAGTACCAATCCGAGTGTTTTGGCTAATTCTATTTTTATGGGTTAGTTTTAAAGTTCCTGGGAATTGACTTACAGATAAACCGAGCCCTGCGGAGCTGTTTCTTTATTGAAATTTATTAATTTGTCTAGGTGTAATTCTGTGTAGCGTTGTTTAATTTGGATTTAAACTTGAATTTAATCTTCTACTTGGTGAAGTTTCAAAGATTCTATTCAGTTAATGAATTTGGATGGTGTCTGGAGTGTCCCTTGAGTTTGTTTTTATTTTTGTCTTATTTTATTGCTTGTTTTAACAGTAGCAAAATAACTGTTTTGTGTTTACACTTTGAAATCTGGAGTGTTAACCACCTCTCCTGTTGAAATATCTACTTAATATTTCTCTCCTTATTTGCTGCCTTTTACTACAGTGGCAATCTTAACTGTATATCACTTTTTCGCACTGGAGTGACAACCAGAAATGCTTGAGAAAAATAATACTCTATTTTCTTACTTCTCTAAGGGGGGCGAAAAGTCGCAGAAAGGGTCTCCCTTTTATACTCCTTGGGTCGCCTTCCTTTTTCACGCTCTACCTTCTATTTACAGGATTTATTTACAGTGTATTTTTCTTAAACTGAATAAAAATGAAATTTTCATGCTATAGTTCTACTGTGCTTTTGCTGCACTGAACTGCGGTTCTACTGCGGTCAGACTGTGCCTAGAATTCTTATTGTCCTCCCTCGCCTAAGCTATTTTAATGGTTAATTAGAACTTGGCTGCGCTGCATTTGCTGCAGTTACCTATTTCAAATTCTATATATATACCATTAAATTTGCTATGACTCGATGACTCTGAATTCAAACTTCGCATTACTATGCGTACGGCTGTGTTGAGACCTCCAGCTGATTTATTCCATTTTTATTTAGTGACATTTAGTTAAAATGAGACTGAAATGGTAAATGAGTGAATTATTCAGGTTTGAAACTGAAAGAAAAAGTTGGTAGTAGTCAAGAATTACTCAAACGAATGTGTTATAGCTCTCCACCTCATTAGAATATCGTTCCCTAAAATTCCCGCCATGGTCTGTCGTAGTTTAGTGGTTTTCGTGAATTTTGTTCATATTCTCTGATTTCCTTTTGTATTATCGCATCCTAATCCTCCATATGTATCGTTGGTTGTTATAGTAGGTTGTCCTTGAAGATATCATATTTTTATCTATTTTATTTAGGACTCTGGACCTCTTGAAGCTGTTTTCCCGCGCATTTTCAGGTTTCTAACTTCATGTCCTTGTATCTCATTCATTTCTGGATGTTTTCTCACGTTCTTAGTATCATAAATTTTCATTTATTCCCACCTTTCCAATGGTACTAATATTGTGTCCTATTTCCTGGTATTCGTTGAGTTAGCAAAGATTCGCGCGCACATTCGGTAATCACGTGCGTTGTTCGTATGCGGGAGCCGTTTTCGTTTATTTGTTCGGGATTTATGATATGCGCGGGTGTTTATTTCTTTCATATGGGCTTCTGTGATTTATTTCAGATTTTTCCCTCATGATCTAAGGTTGTTTTGCACTTTCCGTGCTTTGTTTTGACCGGGCTCTTCCTTATTTGGACGGAAATTGGTCTTCGCGATCTGCCGAAGTGCGGATCTCGGTTCCGATGGCCGGTTCCCTGCGCATCGCCACCCTCACGTGTCATTACACATGATGCGGATTCCTATATTCCCGTCATGGGTATAACTTCACAACGGCTGGACCGTTTGGGCTGAGAATTTGCATAGCTATAGTTTCCTATTTTTCATAATTTCCGTGTAAATTTCGTTGTATGTTTTAATTATGGATCCTACGCAATCATCGTCTTGTCCCTGAGCTCGGACTTTTGATGTCGCTATTCCCGTTATTGGATTTCTCATTAACGCATGATCCTTTTATTATGGAAATTTGGGAGGATTAAGAGTAGATCCCTTTCTTTCTAATGGGCTATCAAGCTTGTCTCGGTCGTTACTAGTTAATCTTCGCACTTGCTTTTTAGACATTGTCCTTGTTTTGCAGGAGTTTTAGTCATATCTCCGTCGTTTATGGGTAGTTTCCCCTGTAATTACTCTCATTGGTTCCGTTTGGGGGACATCTACATTTCCTATTATAGACACGACTTTGACTTTTGCATTAGTTCCTGAGGAATCTTTGTTCCGTGGTACTTCCATCCTTGCTACGTGTGCGGACGTGGGAAAGTAGTTTCCATGGAGGTTCTCTGATTATTTTTATAGTCAAATCTTGGTCGATTGTCCTAATTCTTGGTTTAATATTTGCTATAAATTCCCCCGAGAATTCCGTCTCGTTGATGGTAAGCTTGAAGTATTTTTGTTATTTTTCTTTCTTTCGATTTATCGTGTATAGTCATAATAATTCGTAAAAATTCGTAAAATTCGTTAAAATTCAGGTTCTTCTATGTTCTCATATCTACTTGTCGTATGAGGTTTTGTGATTTATCTGGCATATTTCCATAATGGGTTTCCATAGTGTGGCCGTTATTTCTCCTACAACGCATGCCTGCTCCACACCCCGCGACAGCCTCAGTGCTGGGCATTACCCTCTGGCCGCCTTGACCCCAGACACATCCCTGACATGTATCCGGCAGTGTAGTATCCATGCAGGGTACTCGGTGCCGGACATGTCCGTGCTACATGGGTGAGGGGAGAGGTCGTTGTAATGGGTCTATCCAACTAGACTCACAACTCAGGTCTGGGGGGGTAGGTCTCTCTCTCTCAGGTAGATGTGGGTCCTGCGAGTACGGTGCTGATACTCTCTCTAACCTCTAACTAACTATCTGTACAGTTGTCATGGAAGAGTCCGATACAAATATAAAAGGAAAGTCACGTGTGTGAATGAATGAAAATAGTAAGGAAAATAAAGAAAAGGTCATATCTCCTCAACCACTCCACCAAATCCGACAATCTTGGACTCGTCAGAACCACCTCCACAGTCTACAACTCCCACTATTACCACGACCCACCAATCCTAGTCCCTGATGCAGTAGGGGGTGAAATGCGTGATAAGGGTTGGTTTGACCTGCATGGACTTGTCCCCACAACATCGTCTGTATAAAGAAAGAAAGGAAAGAAAGAAGACAAATGAGAAAGGGAAAGAGGGAGGAGAAGGAAAGAGGGGGCAGCGGGAGGGTCCAGCGCGGTGTGCCCTGACATCACCCCCTCCTTAAGCCACTTCACCTCGAAGTGGTTAGGGGGTTTTCTCGCTCTCTTCCCAGGGCGTCTGGGTGTGCTCTGTAGAACTCCTCGATCCGGTCGCATGCGTTGGCCAGGTTGTTGCAAGGGAGCCACTCATTTTCGGAGTTTGGCCAGCCTGTGAACTTCACCAGGTACCAGAGCTTCCTGTGGCGCCAGTGGGAGTTGAGGACCTTCTCGACTTCATACTCTTCCCCTCCGTCTACAATTTTGGGGCCTGGGCAGGGGTCAGCAGGTCATTTGGCAATCCCATCTGGACGGTAGGGCCAGACATTTGTCACTGATACCACTGGGTGGACTCCCCTCTGTCACGCTGTGAGCTGGAGTTTGATGGCAGTGGGGGATACGACCTTAAGGATTTTGAAGGGGCTGGTCCATTTGTGGTCTAGCTTCTTGGTAGGGTGGTCCATGGTGTAGTTTTGGGTGCTGAGCCAGGCTTGATCACCTTCTTTGTACTTGGGCGCTACTTCTCGGTGTTGGTCATAGTAGCGGGCCATCTCTTCTGCTGCGTGCTCTAGTGCCGCCTTCGCCTCTTCCTGCATTTTCATCAGTCTCGAGGTGAATGCGTCTGCGGCTTCGACTTCTGATACACGCATGGGTTCCGTCCCCATCCTGGGGTGTTGGCCTGTGTCGAGCTCAAAGGGGGTGTGGCGGGTCGAGGCATGGATGCGGTCATTATGGGAGAACTCCGCTAGTGGGAGCCAGTCTGCCCAATCATCCTGGTGGTGGTTAACGAATACTTGGAGGTAGGCTTCTATCTCCTGGTTCACTCGCTTCATCTGTCCATCCGTCTGTGGGTGGTAGGGCACCGAGGGGGTCAGCTTGACCGCTAGCAGGGCCGCTAGCTCTTTGGAGAACTGAGAGACGAAGGTGCTCCCTCTGTCGCTGAGAATCTCTTCAGGGAGCCTGTGATGCTTCCAGACATGTTCGAGGAAGAGTCAGGCGATCCCGGCCAAGTCTACCGCTGTGACTGTAGGGATTGCGTGGATGCACTTAGAGAGGCGGTCCACCACCACTAGGATGGCATTGTAGCCCTTGGACTCAGGGAGCTCTCCAATCATATCCACAGAGATTACCTGCCAGCAGTGGGTGGGGATCTTGTTTGGCATGAGCTTCCCCACCTTCCACGAGGGGAATGACTTGACTCGATTGCAGGCGTTGCACTGTCAGGGTCGTGCGTGCTCGCAATGAAGGATGCCCCAGAAACCTAATGATATCAAAGCTGGGGGACATGCCCATCCCAGCATGCGGTCATATATACACGATAGAGATGGCAACTAGTCAACTAGCTAATAACCGGTAGTATCGGATCAAGAATGATAGAAGATCATGTGGCATCATAACTGACAGCCGCAGATCGGATCAGATCGGAGATGAAGAAGAAGAAAAGAAGTAGAAGCTGATGGAGATACGGGTCATGTGGCAATGTGCTACTTACGCTAGCAACCCGAAGGTGTGCCCTGACATGCACCCCACTGCGTAACGGCCTACATACTCTGCCATCCAGGGCCACCAGTAATCGCAGGAGATGAGCTCCAGGGTTTTCCATCCCCCTGGGTGTCCTGTTGCCCATGTGTTGTGGTGTAGCTGCACCAGGTCGTGGCAGAGTTGTGGGTCCTTCAGGACATACACCTTTCCCCAGTAGAGGACCAGCTTGTCATATCCGTGCATACCCGACCCCAACCCGACTTCCGGACCTCCACCCTCTTCACCTCCGGAGTCATAACCTACCGCTGCCGTTCCGATACTCACCTTTGGTCCTGGCAACACACCTCCTTCTACCCCCCATGCCACCTCTACTCCTTACCTCTCCGACCCTATCTCCTCCACTCCGATACTCACCTCGGACCGAACACTGCCCCTCTCGCCACCCTCCTACTACTCCTCCTCCTCCTACTCCGCTCCCCCTTCACAACACCTCCACCCTCCCATCATCCTCCTACGCTTCCCCCGTCTGCTCTGATACTCACCTTCGGACCTGACAACTCTCCTTTCCGCCACTCCCTCTTCCTTACCTTTCCCCTCTCTCCTCCCTCTGGTACTCCTCCACCACCCTTCCGCCAAGTTACGACCTTCCCCGCTGTCCCATACTTCGTACTCGGACGCCGCTTGTACCTTTGCTCCGAGCCTCCATCATAGTCCCTACCTCGGACTTTGACTCCACCTCGGTCTTAGTCCATTGCATTGGTGACCTCATACTACGTAAACACCATTGCCAATATCCTTCGGACTTTCAACCCCACCTCCGTAACCTCCGTAAGCTCCGCAAACCCCGAGCTTTGCGGATCGCCTTCGGCACTTTCGCTGCTTGTAATGTATCTCTCGCGTTTACCCCTCATCCCTATTTGGACTACTGCTTCTTCCCATTCTAGCCAGTTAGTCATCATCCCCACTTCTCCTCATCCTCCTGCCCCTCTGGGCCTCGCCCTCCCTACCTCCTTTCAGATGTATCACAGGTCCTGCCTTATGACCTTCGGTACCACTCCGCTTCTTCTACCCTTTGTTCCCGTTCGGATGTCTTCGTTCCGATTCGGTTCCCCTTTGTTTCCTTGTGCTTTTGCCCCCTCCATTATATATATCGGCGCTTGTACATACTCGTTTTGGTTCAGTCCGAAATCGACCTGAAATGCCCCTAGAGACTTCCTGCTCACCTACTGTGAAATTAAGGACCAAATGGACAAACAGCAATGGCACAGCGCTCCACTTGAGTCGCTGAGGCCAAGGTCCCTCCACGCTAAGTCTCCGATTCCACTCCGGAGTCGTCTGTATCAGCCCCGTTCTAACACAGCTCTCCATCTCTGCTCCATTCATCCATCCTGAGGGTTCCATCTCCCAGCTCCTTCAGCGCTTTCACTACCTTCTCATCACGGTCTTTTGCCGTGCGTATTCTTTCCAGGATGGCTGCCTCTTCTCCCTCCACTGTGATGGCCTCGGTCGCACGGGCTTCAAACCATTCTGGCTGTAGGAGGGTCAGGCTGTTGTTGTCATCCCTTCCCTTCAGGTGGTTGGCGCAGTGGGAGAGGGCATCTGGCTTCCCCATGAGTTTCCCTGGTCGGTGGATGAGGGTGAAGTGGAAGCGGGACAGGAACAGTGACCACTGCGCTTGGCAGTGATTCAGCCTCTGCACAGTGCGGAAGTAGCCTAGGTTGCGGTGGTCTGTGTAGATATCGACCTTCTCCTCAGCCCCTTCTACGAAATGATGCCACTCTTCTAGTGCTTGGACTATCATGAGCATTTCTTTGTTGTAGATTTTGTAGTTGCGTTCTACTTTGGTGAAGCTCTTGGACATGAAGGCGATGGGGTGGAACTCGCCATCGGTTTGGAGCTGGGACAGAACGGCACCAGTGGCAAAGTTGGAGGCATTGCATTTGAGTTTGTAGTGGCCGGTGTTACAGGAATGGGTTCCGGGGAACCCAACCTGAGCCGTTCAGCTCACTAATGGAGGTGGCTGCATAGCCATCGGAGGGAGAGCAGAATAGGATGAGTGTATGGAAGTACAACCTGTGTGTCGGCCAACGGTAACTTGGCGCTCCTGGGAGCGTACCGGTAGCGAGTATGATGTGGGCTCCTTGAGGGAGCCACCTGGCTGTCTGCTAATGGGGACTTGGTGCTCCTGGGAGCATGCCAGTAGCAGGTGTGCTGGGAGTGTTTGGCTAGCGGTGATTTGGCACTCAATGGAGCGTACCGGTAGTGAGGGATACTGGGACTCCCAAAGGGAGTCACCCAGTTGGTGGCTATCGGTGACTTGGTGCTCATGGGAGCGTACCGGTAGCGGGAGTTGTTGGGGAAAGCGGGCTGGTGGACCAGTGCACGGTAGTGGGTGACTGTGGGAAGTGGGACCCATGGGTGTGTGGCCAGACATCCTGGAGCTGCCTGGACCGTATCCTTCTCCTGAGGAGGTGGGATAGGCTACAGTTCCTGATAGGGAACTTCTGGTTGGATGGGAGTAATCACTCGACCACCCAGTGGACTGGTGGGAGTGGGCAGCAGGAGGTTGGGCATGTGTGAGGTCTTTGGGTAGCTCAGCACACAAAGCTGTAAGTGATACAAGAATGTGTATTTTATGGTGGTGTGTAAGCAGTTACCCGGAGGTTCCCGCTTACCCACGTGACTATATGTATCTAATTTACATATGACTCGGGGTTCGGGGCTATTGCCCTGACATTCTCCCCCTTGCGTTGCATTTGCGACGCATACAAGGTTGATAGTGAAATAAAACAAATTTTTAATAATTGATTTACATTGAATTTGGAATTGTCAATGAGTGTTTTTGTTGTCGCCACTTTAAAGTGGGCGATTTTATACATGTCGGTGAAGGAGAGAGGAAAGGTTTGAGAAGTAAATGAGTGTGGGCCGTTACTTTGAAGTGAACGACGATACATGGGTATTGCAGGGAGAAAGATAGTGGAGTTTGTCGAAAATGAATTTTGACCCAAAGGTTGTATGTCTTTGGTGTTCCTCACTTGTTCCGTGAGGGTTCGTGTGTAAGTGGTGTTTACACACGAGCAGTGGTGGATGTGGGTCTTTTGGCGGAGTGGAGATTTCCGCAATTGTTACTTGCAGTTCCTCACATACAGTATTGTGTGTGGGGCCTCGAGTTGGGGGAAGGTGTTTTCACGGGCGCCTCGATGGCATATTACCATGTCACTTTCCCCTTTTCTCAAGGGTGGAGTCATTGCCCTGGAGGAGGGTTTTCCTCCGGGTTGTTCATCTGGACATCCGATTGCTGCGTCGGATGCGATGACATAGCCTGGGCTACATTGTCGGGCTGTGGGCTTGACGAAGTGGGTGCTCCCTGGGTGGGAGCGGGTTGTTGTGTTCCTGAGCTACTTGGCTCAGGTGTGGAGTACGGTAGGTCTACCGTTCTTCCCATGGGGAAGGGTGGTCATTGGGCTGGTTGTCCAGCGCAGAGACTTGCGTCTCTTTCCCGGTATTTGGAAGCTTTCGCTTCCCATTCCGCAGTTCTTGCAGCACATTCCTCAGGAGTCCTGAGTGGTTTGAACTGGGACTTTAGATAGGTGGCTTTGCCTAGGCTTTCCCAGGAGATTTTTCCCTTATTCTCCAGGGAATTATACTCCTCCATGAGTCTTGCAATACTCAGGAGTCCCAAGAAGTATTTCTCGGTTTCCTTCGCTTTATCGCAAAGGGTTCTGTGTACCTTGCCGCTTTTGAAGGCGGCTTCGGCCTGTTCGTACCAGTGTATGAATTCTTTCCCACTCATGCTTGTCCACCAAGCGTATGCGGCGTCGTGCACCGCTTCTGACCCCGCTATTCTCCTCATGGGGAAGTTGGGGTCGAATGTTACATCGACTGGGGCTTCGACTTTGCCGAACTCGTTGAGTTCGGCGGTCTCGTATAGCATGTGGACACTTCCCTGCAGGGTAGCTTGCCCATAGGGTGCTGAGGTACTCAGCGGCCCGCTGCCTCTGGCAGTGGTCCCCGTTTTAGGGTCTGCTGTTGGTTGCCTACTGCTCTCCCTCTTCCCCTCGACATGGGTTTGCCCTTCTGAGGGTGGGCCCTTATGCAACCCGGACAGGGTCGCCTGCCCACAGGGTGGCGGGATAGTCGGTGCCCCACCCCTTGATGCGCTAGTCCCCATGTGGGGTCGTGCCTCATGAGGCCTGGAACCGTATCCCCTCCCCCTGACCTGGGAGGCCCCCATCATGATGGGTTTGGCAGCGAGGTCTGCCAGTGCGCGTGCCTCTCTGAGCTCGCGTTTCAGTAATTCGATCTCCCTTTTTTGGAGATCGACTTCTCTCTCTGTGTCTCTCAGAGAGTCAAAGATGCCCTCAGCATCTCTTCGTGCTCTGTTGTATTCGCGCCTCCAGTGGGCGCAATGGTCGCAGGCATCTTCTGACGCCCTCAAGTTATCAGACCATGCCCATTTGGACGGTCTGGACGAGGAGCCGCTGTCGCTCCCTCGTCTCCCTCCTATGAGGGACTTCATTCTTTCAGCTCCTTGCGGAGCTGACCTGTCTGAGCAGCTACCGCTGACGCGATGGCTGATTCCCAGCCTGCATTTGGCTGGGGTGTTGTTGGACCTGGGCTGAATTGGCTGATCCAGGGGTTAATCTGGCCAGGGAAGTTCCCTGGGGTGTATGCCTGGGGCTGCAGCAGCAAATGCTGCCCCAGGAATGGCGCTTGTTGCGCCATCGGTGCAGTTTTCACCGCATATGGTTGGAAGCCCCTCTGAGGAGGCTGAGGGTATGCGGTGCCTGTTAGCAATGTGGATGGTTGTTGGTTCATGGCACTCATTTGTGCTGCGTGTGTCGTGTAGTCCATGGCACTTATCTGTGCCTGGTGTTGTTGTTGTTCCGGGGAGCCTTGCTCCCCAGGTTGTCGTATTTCGATATCCAGTGGCTTATTTGGATCGAACCAAGGGTTGCCTCCCCCGAGAACGACATTTTGTCATTATGTTTCTCGTGGTGGTGGGAGGGGTTTTCGTTCTTGCATGCATGGGATTCGCCGCAGTTGTGTGTTCTTTTGCACATGAGCCTGTGGTTCACGTGGTCTAGGCGAGTTACTCACCTAGCCCATGTGATCTCTAGTACATGGTGTGGCTGTCCGGGCAAGTTACTCGCCCAGAACTTTCCCACGCTCTTGGCTGTGGGCCATTGTCCCTCGGCTTTACTTCCTCCGCCTCCGTTTTTGGGGGCGTAGTGATGCCGATAGTTCCCTGTCTTCTTTGATAGGGAGTTTTTCTGGTTCCCTTACATTTTGTAAGGTGAGGTACTCGTCCAGGTGGACGAGGTCGTTGCAATTTCCTAGGGGTTCCCATGTTGACCTTAAACCAGAGTTCGTTGTGAACCCACGCGTGGTTTAGGATTTCGCGAACTACTGCTTCGCGATCGGGTCTTCCCCAAAATCGTAGAATATGTTTACTTCCCTATTTGGGAAGATTTCCTGGTCATTCGGCTCGTGAGGTACGAGCCGGGATACATGGAATCTTGGGTGGATTCCGCGTTGTTCAAGTTGTGGTGGCAACTTGAGGACGTAGTTTGACGTTCTGGAAATGTTTCCAGAATTTCGTAAGGCCCTATGTATAAGGGCTTTAGTTTTCCTGCCCTGCCTTTGGGTAGGTTCAGCTTATCTGTGGATAAGTATGCAGCTCGCCTTTTCTCAAAGGCGGGTCCGGGCGTCTTTTCTTATTCGCCTGGATTGTTTGAGCAGCGCGATTGTGTATTATCGCGTCGTGTGCTGCCATGAGGTTTTCCTTCGCTTTTTGAGGAAGTCATTTACTCCCGGGTAGTCCGAGAGTGGTGCTGTTAGGCACATCTTTGGCATATGGCCGTAGATTAATTCGAACGGGGCAAATCCTGTCGATGTGTTCGAGCTCGCATTGATCGCGAATTCCGCCATCGACAGTTTCGCTGCCCAGTCGCGTTGGTCTGGTCTAACCATCGCGCATAGTATTTGTACTACTTTTTGTATCATTCTTTCCGCTTGGCCGTCACCTTGCGGGGAATGCAGTTGTGAATTTCAACTGCACACCGAGTATTTGGTGTAGTTTGCGCCAAAATTTTGATGTGAATTTCGAGTCTCGATCTGATATGATCAGTGTGGTAGACCGTGGAGTCTTACAACTTCACGAAGAAATACGAATGCTAGTTCTAGTGCGTTCATTGTTGTCTTTATTGGAATTAGGTGGATGTTGGACGTCAACCTACAAATGATTACCCAGAGGTAATCATATCCCAAGCTTGTTGGGAATGGACCTGTGAAGTCCATGGTGGTCTCCAGGGTTGGGAGTGGGTGAAGCATTCCGGGATTTCTCCTGGTGCTTTTCTTTGTCGTTTGACAAGTTCCGCAAGACCTATTGTGGGTCCTTCCTCATTGACTTCCACCAGAAGTGTACAGAGGGTTTCCACTGTTTTCTTGGATCCTAGGTGTCCAAGTGTTTCGTGGATGTTCTCGAGGATTATTCCTCGAATGGACTTCCTCTTGTAGTTCCCTTTCGGGACTACTATTTGGGTCGTTCCTCCTTCTCCAAGTTGGGTTATCAGCCCATCTTTTACAGAGAAGTTTTTGAAATTTCCTGGATTCCTGGTGGATCTGGCTTTTCGAGTATCCAGATTTTATTGCCCTCTTTGAAGGTTCTCTTAATTCTTCCAGATTTTGGGCACTCCCCCTAGAGCTTCCTCTAGGGATTCTCGTGCATCACTGCGAGTCTCTTCTCTCTGAGTTTTACTCAGGGTACTGCTTAGTAGCAGTTCTTCGTATTCCTCGATTCTGTCGGGATAATGTCTTCTGCATTTTTGTCCAGGTGGATGTCTGCCACACATAGTCATCAAATGCAGATCCTCGTCCGTTGACGAGTCGTAGTATCGTGAGAGTGCATCTGCCACTTTGTTCTTGTGGCCTTCCACGTATTTTATTTCGCAATTGAAGCTTGCAAAAAGGCTTGCCATCTCAGGTGTCTCCCTGAGTTGTGGTTTTTTGCTTTGAAATATTCCAAAGCTTTGTGGTCCGTGATTACTGTGAATTCACAGCCTCCCATGAGGTCGTCTTGCCATCTCATGAGTGCTTTGAGGACGCCCAGTGCCTCGAGCTCGTAGGTGAAGTACCTACGTTGTGTGTTTGTGAACTTTTTGGACATGAATGCGGCCGGGCGGCAAGTTTGCCACCTTTCGCCTTGTCTGTTAGAATGGGCGGAAACGGACGACTCCGGAGTGGAATCGGAGACTTAGCGTGGAGGGACCTTGGCCTCAGCGACTCAAGCGGAGCGCTGTGCCATTGCTGTTTGTCCATTTGGTCCTTAATTTCACAGTAGGTGAGCAGGAAGTCTCTAGGGGGCATTTCAGGTCGATTTGGACTGAAACCAAGATGAGTATGTACAAGCGCCGATAATATATAATGGAAGGGGCAAAAGCACAAAGAGAACAAAGGGTGACCGAATCGGAACGAAGACGTCCGAACGGAACAAAGGGGAGAGGGAGCGGAGCGGTACCGAAGGTCATAGGCAAGACCTGTGATACGTCCGAAAGGAGGTAGGGAGGGCGAGGCCCGAGGGGCAGGAGGATGAGGAGAAGTGGGGATGATGACTAACTGGCTAGAATAGGAAGAAGCAGTAGTCCAAATAGGGATGAAGGGAAAACGCGAGAAATACATTACAGGCGGTGAGAGTGCGAAGGCGGTCCGCGAAGCTCGGGGGTTGCGGAGCTTACGGAGGTTACGGAGGGGGTTGGAAGTCCGAGGAATATTGGCAATGGTGTTTACATAGTGAGGTCACCAATGCAATGGACTAAGACTGAGGTGAGTCAAAGTCCGAGGTAGGGACATGACGGAGGCTCGGTGTAAGGTACGAGCGGTGTCCGAGTGCGAAGTACGGAACAGCGGT